>NC_025999.2:1708897-1772826 GCF_000442705.2 Elaeis guineensis
AGCATTAGCCTTGCTTTCAGCAAGATCTACAAGGATGATGGGATTGGTGGTTTATATGCTGGCATTTCACCGACGCTAATCGGCATGCTTCCCTACAGTACATGCTACTATTTCATGTATGAGACAATGAAGAAATCTTATTCCCAGGCAAAGAAGAAGAGATCTTTGGGCCGTGCAGAGCTGCTGATTATTGGGGCTTTCTCAGGTGAGCATTTGGCTTAACCATTCCCCGGTCATTTGTTGTCCTTCTGAATCGAATCCTATGTGATTAAAGAAATGAAATGGTTTTGCCGTTCATTGAAGTTTTGTCTTTTTATTCAGTTGCTTATATTAGCGGGAAGGTTGAAAACAAATGCTTCTTTCTTATCGATCAGAGATCCAAAATAGGAAGGGGAAAAAAAAAAAAACATTCCAATCCATTGACTGTGGTTCATTTTGTTCTCTGCATCTCATCAGGTTTTGCTGCAAGCACAATCAGTTTCCCACTGGAACTGGCAAGAAAGCGGCTGATGGTTGGAGCCCTTCAAGGGAGGTGTCCGACCAATATGGCAGCAGCTCTGTCAGAGGTTATTCATGAGGAGGGTCTGCTAGGTCTCTACAGAGGATGGGGTGCTAACTGTCTGAAGGTCATGCCTGCTTCGGGCATCACTTGGATGTTCTATGAAGCATGGAAGGATATTCTGCTGGTGGACAGACCTCAGCTGTAGACATGTAAGAAATATTGGCCGCTATTATTTCCTGATACTGGATTCCATTGAGATGACTTAATGATGGGGGATGCTAGTTTTTTCTCATTCCACCCATGCAGATTTTTATTGGAGGGAGGCTGGTGAAATGTTTGTGATGGAAAGGATGTGCCCATGGGATATATGTATCACACTTGATTATTTAAATGATGAAACAAAGGATTGAGAGAAGTGAAATGTAGTGGTAAATTGAAAGTCATCAAGTTTTTCAATGAAGTTACTGTTATAAAGCTCTCTTTCTAGCAGAAGATTACTGAGTGAAATCATGGTTGTGGCCTAAAAAAAAAAAAAAAAAAAATCTGCGGTGCTTAAGTTGATGGCGAGTGATGCAACTAATTTCCAATGACCTTTGTCTATCCTGCTTTTTTTTTTTTTTTTTTTTTTGTCTATCTTGCTTGGATAGAAGATCTTGACATTTTTATACCTTTTAGAAAATTCTTCCTGCACTTGCTGCCAGATGGTGCCCAAGTAGAAGGTAATAATATCACCTTGTCTGTGAATTACTTGGCCAAGCAATGATTGTTGAGAATTTATGAAAGGAGATCTGGCATTGTGCATGGCAGTATTTTTCTCATGCCAAAAAATGATCGCGCATATAAATTATTTTGTAAGTAAGACCTTTCGTAAATTTCTGTTTGGCATCATCTTTTTTATTTTTTTATTTTTAAAAAAATAAGTTTATAAAATTAAAGATAATAAAATATTTAATATTTTATTTTTTAATTTATAAAAATATTTTTATTATTTTTTAAAAATAAAAATAATTTTTTTTAAATATTTTGAAAAATAAAAAATTAATACTTTTTATCATCGATACTAATACTATTTCTTTCATTATCATTGCCATCTTTGTTACCATCATTTTACCATAATATTATCATCGCTGCTGCAACTTTTGTTGTTTTTACTGCTGCTATACCAATATATTATTATTATTATTATTAGTTGGGCTGGAAGTGGACTCGGGTCAGTCCGAGACCTATCGGGCCAGGGCGGCTTCGGATCGGGTTTCGGACTCAGCCTGAAACCATTCAGACCAGGCTTGGATCAAAAAATAGGGTCTGTTTTACTTTTGGACTGGGCTGGGGCCTACCTTTGGCCCTATCCGGACCTGGCCTGGGCTCGGGCCCGAATTTAGCCCGATTATAAGCTCAAATTTTCATTCCATCCTTCGATTTCCCTTCAGAGTCCTAATTTTCTCATCGAGGTCTCATCTTGAAGAGCCCTAGTCCCTTCCATCGACCATTGCCATCCTTACTCTTGATCCTTCCTGCTCTCCCGTCGGTCGTCGATCTTCACCGTCAATCTCCTTCCGATCTTTAGTAGCGTCGGGCTCCCCCTTCAGTCTCCTGCAGGTACTCTTCTTTCCACAGGTCCGCTTCCATGGCTCCATTGTGCCCGTTCTCACTCGGACCATTGCTCCTTTGGGCCTCGACTATCACTCTCGAGCCCCCAGCTCCCTCCGACCATTGCTCCCAAGCCCCCGTCTCCCTCTGACCATCGCTCTCTCGGGCTTAGACCATCACTCCCAAGCCCCTGTCTCCCCTTGACCGCCGCTCCCAAGCTCCACTGCCCAGTCTCCCTCGAGCGCCTGGACCTCTCTCAAAGAATCCGACAAGCTCTTCGACAGTGTCGGCGAGGCCTGCGACCGATCTCGTCATCTACACCAGTCTCGACTGCAATCACTGCCGTCTAGCTCCTCACTGTCCACACCCACCCCCTTGAGACTGACGTTATTTTCACCGAAATTGATGGTGCCGTCCAGGCCAAGCTCGAGCTTCAGGAGCCAGAAGGTCATTGTCGTCATCGTCGGAGGCCTAGCAGGCATCATCGTCATTGTGGCTAGCTATCGAAATGGGTTAGGGTTGATTTTTTTTTAATTTTTTAAGAGGAAATCAGGAGTGATATTGGCAGTGGGCTGGCCCAATCTATTTGGGCCGGGCTCGAGTCGGGCTCGTGCTTGGATCTTTTAAAATTTTCTGGCCTAAGTTCAATAAAAAATTTCGAACTGGGCTCGAGCTGGAGTTTGGCCCGATTTGATCAGGTCCACTTCCAGCCCTAATTGTTAGTGCCTCTATCACTATTGTCATCACCACTATCAATTATTTCGTCTCCATCATTATCACCATTGCCATTACCTCAGACATGCCATTATCACTATTGCCGCCACCACCATTATAGTTTTTATCATAGCATCATCTCCATCATCATCATCATCTCTATTATGTTGTCATTGGACCTGTCATCAATACTATTTTGTCATAGCTACAATCATCTAACCATTATAACCACATTTTTTAAGGAAGGAAAAAATAAGAGAGTATACCAAATATGTGTAAATTTTTATTTCCAAAGTATAAAATATTAAAATGATGTGAAATGGCATCTAAAATAGAACTTAATGTTAGTTTTCAAAACCAACAAAGAAAAAAAAATTTATTAACTTTCCTCATGCAAGATCCCACATCATCGAAAAAGAGTTGAAATCAAATTTATGAATCCCAATCGAATCTATGTAAACAAAGAGTCCACGAGTCCGATGATGATGTTCTGGATAAACAGCATCTCTGTTCAGAAAGAAAAATCGACAGAGTTCCACATATCAGTAAGGTGTTTTAGGTTGGAAAAGATACTTCCCCATTGCTATTGGGTTAGTTCCCAACTGCTTTGGCTCCCATCGTTGGCACTCCCACAAGTAGCATTCTAGCGCCCCAACGGTCCGACCCGACATTTGCAGCGTTACTCCCCCGGTGTAGAAAGATTGTTTTCTGACATCCAGATTACCCTGGGCTGCCACGTCGGTATCCTTAAATTGATAAAATTGTTCATGGGCATTTGCGTCTTAATATTAGATTCTCTGCGCCACATAAGAGAGCGTAAGAATTAGGGTTTTTTCCGTCGTATCGTCTTGCGGCGAGAGAAGGGCTTGGCTGCTAGGGTAGAGGGCAGGGTTTCCATCATCTCATCTCAGATCGAATGGGGGTGTTCACGTTCGTGTGCAGGAGCTCCGGCGACGAGTGGAGCGCGAAGCAGCTCTCCGGCGACCTCGAGGCGTCGGCGTTCTCGACCTACGATCTTCAGCGGAAGCTGGTCCAGGCCGCGCTCGCCACCGACTCCTCCGGCGGGGTCAACTCCTCCTTCTCCATGGGTTCACCCCCTCTTCTGCCGTCTTCCAGGTGATGGATCTGGTCTCCCTTCCTTCTCCCCTGTTGTTGATTTCGTTTCCGTATTTTATTTCATTCGAATCGCATCTTCATCTTGGATTAGGATAGCGCTTCGAGGGGAAAAAAAAACGCTTTTTTGTTTTTTTGGGAAAAAAAGTATAGGGGTGTTACGTTACGTTCGATCGGAAGTGTTTTTTTTTTTTTTTAATATTGAAACTGATTTTAGGATCGGATTTCGTTGCTATGATTTATAGCAAATATATGGTTTTTTATTATTAATATTGAAATTGATTTTGGGATCGGATATCGTTGCATGATATATACCATTATAGCTTTCTTGGTCTTCTTGGTTAACGAGAAGAGGAATTTTATCGGGGTTTGAGTTTGTGGTAGGGAATCAAGGAAGACAGTAGATTAATGAAATCTTTGTGCTTCGGAAGTGCCATAGATAAATAATCTGAGAGGTGAGAGTTAGAGAAGTTATAAACATGAAGTCAATTCTGAGAGGAAGTGCAACATGGTAGCTCAAAATGTACGGAAGGACTAATTTGATAGTTTGATAGAGTGTGCATATGTACGTATATGTACATGATGTGGTTCTATTTGTTTTGCAACAGGGTATCGTTAGGTATCTAGAAGCATGACGAGTCCTAGTTGCCAGGAGTGGTGAAATATTGATTTAGAGACAGTAGCAGTATGGTCCTAGTTTATTAATGGTTCCTGGAGCAGATAAGATATAGCGGATTAAAGAAGCATGGTTACTGCAAATTCGGAAGGGGGTTTACAGCCTGGGGTTAGAGATCTTAGCACGGATGCTTTTGCGTTAACTTGTAAATAGGATCGCTTAGCAGATTATTTGTATAAGAGTTCTGGAGTACTTGATTCTTCAATGAAGCTGGGGAACCTCCTAATTAGCTACTAGATTCATTCTCGAAGTAGGACTTCTGGAAAGGTCTAAAAGTCTGGATTATAATGCCTCTTGCACATTTCATTGTCTTCTTAGTGCTTGTTCACTAGATACTGTGATTATGTAGGATGTTATCCTTGCAATGGTGGTTATGCTTTATTAAATGCTTGACAACTTTTGGAGTTTCTGCAAGTTCTCTTTGATTATTTTCAGTTTTCTGGTGGCTGGATTGTGGTAATTTTACATCCTTTTCCTCCCCCTTTATGGTGTTCTATCTTGTAATTTGGTGTGTCTTGTGTTTTGCCATTTCTTTTGGAAAAAAAAAACTGATGTAATTTATTATGATAAATTAATGCCATTAAAATAAGAAAAAAAAAATGGTCATATCTGGTTATGCTAGTGTTAATGTGCATATACATATTTTTTTTGGTGTCATTATGTGAGAACAAAAGTGCAAAAATCATCCTGTCTACTACGCCAAGGGGAGTGTCGTATGTTTGCCACATTAAAATTATATCCATAGGCCAAAGCAGGTTATTTGCTGGTTTCACCTTAGGGTATGGTGAAATCTTTAAACTAGCGGCTGTGTGATCATGTTGGAGACTTGGCGCTTGATCCATATATTCATGCATCATGTTTTCATTTGTTCCTCCTTTTTGTGTATTCAAACCTACATGCCACTCTTTGCTCATGAACAATCCTCTTGTTGAGCAAATTTTATTTTTCAAGAGATCCTTTTCTTGCCTTTTCCTGCACTCTATTACTTGTTTAGTTGCTTTCACATGGTTTGATATTTGAACGCCAATCCTCTGTGCTGCAGGTGATAATTGGTGGAGGTGGTGGTGGGGCATTCATTGGTGGTGCAGCTGCAGGTGGTGCAGCAGCAGGTTCTGCCGCTGGTGGTGCTGCTCCTGAGGCACCTCCCGCTGAGGAGAAGAAGGAAGAGAAAGAAGAAAGTGATGAGGACATGGGATTCTCCCTCTTTGATTAGATTGCTTTCAGGACAACAATATGAGTCTGCAGTTTTGGTTTGCTTTAGACATTATGTTATTGGAATGATCTTCGTATGAAGAAATTAAACGAACATGGTGTGATTAGGACCAGCAGATCCCTGTTTTAAGAATGCTTGTTCACCACATGGTTTCTAGCTCTTTTTCTCTGCTTTAATCTCTCCTTTTTTTTTTTTTTTTTGTTGACTGCCCTGCTTTCTTAATCCTTTATCCGCGATCAGGAGTAGATGGAGGTCGTGGAGTTGAAATTGATTTTGGTAGGTCTATTCCTGAGGAGCCGGTTCTAAGGCCTGTATCACTAAAAATACCTAAGAATGATGATATTGTCTTCGTAGCTCTTGGGGAAATAGCTAGTGTATGAGCCTTGGTGCCTGTCAAATTGGGTGATAGAATGGAGAGAAGGTGAACCGATGTAACTTGAACGGGATCTGTTCTATAGGCTCGGATGACCATATATATGGTGTGGGATGTTGGATCAAGCTTTATGTTCGAAGACTTATCCCATGGTTGATATTGCTTGACAAATATTTTAATGACTTTTAAAGCAACAAGACCTTTCCAAAATAAATGTCTGGTAATATTATTTAAAGAAGCTGTAGGAAATATTATTTGAAGAAGCTGTAGGAAGAAAAAAGGTCAGAAAAAAATATTTTTGAAGAGCTAGAAATCTTGCCTCTCTCTCTCTCTCAAGCTAGGAGCAGCACCAAATCAGTCTCTTGTGAATTTTCTCTGAGATGCCAAAGAATATATGTTAAAAACCCAAAGAATATCAGGTTTTAAGTCTTGCGTTAGGAGGCTTCCAAATCATCCATGTGTGGCTGAGGGTCTTGACTAGTATCGTGCTAATTCATGTGAGTCACATAATCTCGTTGTGCTATGCTACGTGGGAGTAGACCATCATCTTGTCAATATATTATGTCGTTGTTTTTCGAGAAAGAAGTTTGATTCAGCAATATTTTAGCTCATGCCTAATGGAAATTATACTAGCTCTTCTTTAAGATTTGTAAAATTGAGGCACGCTTGGCAATTCGCATAAACTCATTTATAAATAATTAGAGTAATTCTTTGTCCATCATATTTGATGTAGAGAAATGTATCGTTTCATCAATTATGCCACATAACATAATTAATAAAAAAATAAATATTTAATTCAATTTTTTTTTAATTTTTTTGATCAAAATGCTCTTTTTTTATTGAATGCTGTGACATTCTACATAATGTTATGGTATCCTATTTGCTTTTTCATAGTATATAATAGGATGTCATAATATTATTATTATTGCGGCCAACTCTCTCGTCGTCTGTCACAGGAAACGAGAACCTACAAAACAACGTTCACACTAACCAAAGTTGTTTCCGGTGGGGACCCTCTGATGCTTAAGTCAGAGAGGAAGACTGGACAACCGTATTTTTTGAATGAGAAAGGTCGCAGAGCTCAGCTAAAAAGTGACCATCTGATGCTGTTGCTTTACCTCTTTTTTTATAGAAAAGATAGTCATAACCATCGGATATGGTCCCGCATTTTATGATGTAGAATCATTGGGCTGTAATCTCGTGGTGGGTTATTAATTTCCACGGATTATGCTGCGATATTTGAGGGATAACCGTCCATGACACTTATTATACGTCGAATGAGTCGGCCGACTATGCGTCGGAGGTTGATCGTCGGTTAAGAACTCTGAAATATCGATGGTCGAAGTAGTCCACTGTCTGTAGTGTCCGAACATCGATCCTTGCCGATCTTGAGTCGGTGAGGTGTGTTCAGTTGGTCGCTTGAGAGTAGTATCGGCCTGCTTGATTGATGTTCGGTCGGTAGTTTGCTTTCAGGGTCATATCTGTTTGTGGGTCAGAGTCGGGTGTCGGTCGGTCTGCGCTGGAAATCAATCAGTTTATGGGGGTCGGTCGGTTTATCCCAACAGTTGGCCCCCCATTTTTAAGTCCAATGGTGAGTCACCGCATGCATCGCCACGTGGTCAATTGGCCTTGGATGAATGGAGTTATTGTCTGTCATGTCGAATCTCGACTCTGCCACACATTCTTTGGAGTACGGTCGATCAACTACTTTGTCGTCTTTGAGCTGTCGCATCAGCAGGAAGATTTGGTGTCAGACATTGTTTGCGAAAGGTGAGCCGGCGCCAGGCATTATATCGGAAAGGCGAACCGACGTCGTGCAATTTGATTAGATTTTCACCACATGTCGGGATGTTATTGAGTCAGAGCTATACACGTGGATGGAGGTAACGTGGTTTAATTTGATGCAGGTGCATCAACCATCGGGTCGATGACGGGTCCAGATGCTACCACGTGTCATCATTTGGCGTGGTCTCGATCTGGCTACTTTTATCTGGGCCGTTGGCATTTTTCTATATAAAAGACTGTTGTCAGTCAGGTATCCATCCCTCATTTTGTCTCTTCTGATGGGAGAGCTCTGCCAGATAGGTGCTTTCGTGCGAAAACATTCCTTGTCATTTTCTCTTTGAGTTTCTTTGGATTTTTGATAGTTCTTCCAATAGGTGAGATTCCTGCAAGGGGTGGTTGGTCGGAGATTCCGACTAACGACTTCCTATCGGGCCCGAAAGTTCTCTCATTCTCGGATCCGATTGTTGGTCGATTTCGGAAGCGGCATTGCGCTTCGACTGTCGTCAGCTTTTCACTCTTGGTGTCGATGGTGGGGCCAACGATCCATTATCATATATCCCGCATCCCCATCTCAGCTGCACGGTCATCTTTGACGGTGGATGAAAATTTGAAGCCTTCCTTTAGCTTTTGTACGAGGAGGGTGTGGTCGTCGATCGGATGAGACCCTCTCTATTCCCATACGAGTGGGTTAAGCTGTTGATGTGGTTGGCCGAGTAATGTGATCGATCAATCATCTTCACAGCTCAACTCGAGTCGTATCATCTCCCGAGCTGGAAGGTGGAGTTTATTGAAGAAGCCGATTCAAGATGGACCTGTCGATTCTTCAGTGGAGTGAAGGGCGACGATGAAGATTAGTTGGCATTTTCTTTGATTTCTCTTTTTATAAAGAAAGATGTAATCGGACTTCGGTCCAATTTTGTAATCTCTCTTTTTTTGATAATGAAAGAAGTACTTATATTCTGAAATGCTCCTCTGTATCGTCGAGTCTACAATGTCTGTTTGTAGATAATCTCTGAATGTAGATCGTAGATCCGACCATTTTGCAGACTTTGTAGAATCTGTTAGTCACGTAGTTTCCAACGTATTTAGTTAGGATAACGATGGTAAGTCGAATATCCATTACCCGAAGCTTGATCAGGTTTATACGTTGTATTGTTTGATAATTGGTGGCAAACCGAATATCTCTCGATTGGTCGTGACCATGTCGGTATAATTCCAATCCTACCTTGGCCGTCTTGGCATTTTGCCTTTCTTAGTTGATACTAAGTCGGCAAATTTTAGCCAGCTGCTTCAATGGAGAGCTGACTATGAGGGCAGCACGATTTTTGTGGAGAAAGTCTGCATCGCTAGCGCTGGTTTGCAGTTGTAGTCGATAAGTCTGTTCTGCAAGGGAACTGAAATGTAGTCGGTGTCGAGATAGTCGATCCTCTGACTTTTATGGTGAAAGTCGAAGTATATTCGGTGTCGAGATAGTCGATCCTCTTACTTTTACAATGAAAGCCTGCATACTTGATGTCGCTTTAAAATCACAATTAGGACGTTGGTTTTTGCAAGAAGACCGAAATATAGTCGACATTAAAGCAGTTGATTCTCCGAGTAGTTGCATTCGAAAGAAAGTTGAGTAGAATAAAATATTCGTCATGCTTTTATTAGCTAATTATCGAAACAACAACAATATCGTCGTAAAGAGTTTGAATTCTCCGAACATCCTCCTCTGAAAAAGTTATTACATTGAGTTGTTGTCATTTCGTCGACTCTTCTTTGGGAGTTATCCCTCAGTTCAGTCATCCAGAGATCATATAGATGACTCCTACAGTTGGCTGATTATTTATAGCTTCCTCAGTCGACTGAAGGTTGAGTCGGCGGATCCCTCCGATATTTTTCGAGGTAGCCTTATCGTATCAGGGTCTCTATTTCATCCCTGAATTGGATGTATTGTTCGGTGTCGTGGCCGTAGTCACGGTGAAACTGGCAATACTTCCTTCGATCGTGGTTCTTCATTTTCATCGGTGGAGGGTGCCATAGATATTCTGCCCCTTCGATCTCCATGAAGATCTGTGCACGTGGAGCAAAAAGAAGGGTATAGGAATCATATCTGTTATACGTCGGCCTTGGACTCCATCGTTGGGATGAGGCTCGCTTATTAGTCGGGGGCCTACTTGATTCGGTCGGAGCCCCACTCTTCTTTTGCTTTTTCTTCTGACCTTTGCTTTCGATTTGGCACCGGTTAGAGGCTTCTTCATCCGCATGCATGTACTTGTACACGCGCTCCAAGAGTTTAGCATACATTTGAGGAAGAGTCTTGTCCAGTGAATATGTGAATCGAGACCCTTTCAGACCTCTTTTCATAGTCGATATGCCCATATCTTCATTGAGGTCCTTGATCTCGAACGTGACCGGCATTGCATCGGACTATAAAATCTTGGAGTGTTTCAGTCTTTCTTTGTTTGATCGAAAAAAGACTATCTGAGGTTCGTGGCGGCCTCTGACTGATGCTGAAGTGGGCCACGAAGGAATATTTCAGCTGTCCGAAAGAGTGGATGCTTTTCGATCGAAGCCTGGAGTACCCGGCTCGAGTAGCTTTTCGAAGTGTGACCGAAAAGCCGATGCATAGAAGGGTGTCGGTTGCCCCTTAGATTGTTATGAGAGCCATGTAGCTCTCAAGGTGATCAACTGGGTCGGTGAAACCGTCATAGGATTCCATGTGCGGCATCTTGAATCGAGTCAGGAACAGTTCGTCCAAGACATGTCGAGAGAGAGGTTGGGCGGTACAGAAATCAAAATCATTTGAAGATTTCTGACCGTCTATCTGTAGTTGGGCAAGTCGATGGTCAATTTTTTTGAACTTACGTTCGTAGTCTTCGAGCTGCTGGTGGTGAGAAACTCTAGGGGTTGAACCTCCTGATGAGTTAGAGGGAGAAGTAGATGGTGTTCGCGGTCACTTTTTCTTCCTTACTCGATCCAACTGAGAAGGAGAGGGGCGTCGTGAATGGTGGGTGGCGCATCGAGAGTACCATGAGTGCTCCTGCTCGTCCCGATGAGAGAGCCGAGACGACCACTCTGGTGAAGGAGACTGCCGTGGATGATGGCGGCTGTGCCTGGATGGCACCGAATGCGCCACCGATTGCTCTGCCGGCGGCTGTGGTGGCTGGGTCTGCTGTTGCTCGTGGCTTCTGACCGTCTCCGTAAGAACGTTCATTTGCTGCACGATTGCAGCAATCTGGGCGTCCGTGGTGACCACGGATCGCGGAGAACCGGGCTTTGCTAGCAGAGGCAGGGGAGGAGCCTCTTCCCGACGGGAAGAGTGCCTGACCGATCTAGTTGCCGTTGATCATTGAGCTTTGATTTTTGTCATTGCGAGTTGTCTTCTCCCCTACCTGGCACGTCAATCTATTGCGGCCAACTTCCTCATCGCCTATCGTCAGAAACAAGAACCTGCAAAATAACGTCCACACTAACTAGAATTGTCTCCGACAGGGACCCTCCGATGCTTAAGTCAGAGAGGGAGACTGGACAGCAGTATTTTTTGAATGAGAAAGGTCGCAGAGCTCAGCTAAAAAGTGGTCCTCTGATGCTGTTGTCTTACCCCTTTTTATAGAAAAAATAGTTATAACCGTCGGATATGGTCCCATATTTTATGGCGTAGAATCATTGGGCTATAATTTCATGGTGGGTTATTAATTCTCACGGATTACGCTGCGATATTTGAGGGATAACCATCAATGACAGTTATGATACGTCGAATGAGTCGACCGACTATGTATCGGGGGTTGACCGTCGGTTGAGAACTCTGAAATACCGACGGTCGAAGTAGTCTGCTGTTTGTAGTGTCTGAACATCGGTCGCTTGCCGATCTTGAGTCGGTGAGGTATGTTCGGTTGGTTGGTTGAGAATAGTATTGGTCTGCTTGATCGATGTTCGATTGGTAGTCGCTTTTATGATCATGTCTATTTATGGGGCCAGAGTCGGATGTCGGTCGGTCTGCGTTGGAGATCAGTCGGTTTATGTGGGTCGGTCGGTTTATCCCAATAATTATTATGTCCTGTTAGTTTTTATGATATATCAATAATTATTTATAAGATACAATAGGATGTCATAGGATGCAACAAGATGTTATAATATTATTATGACATCCTGTTATTTTTTTATAATATTTCGATAATTATGTATAAGATACAACATGACATCATAAGATGCAACAGGATGTCATAATAATGTCCTGTTAGTCTTTATAATATTTCAATAATTATTTATAGAATGCAATAGAATGTCGTAATAATCTATTAGTTTTTATGATATTTCAATAATTATTTATAAGATACAACAAGATATCCTGTTAGGTTTTATGATATCTCAATAATTATTTATAAGATGCAACCGAATGTTATAGAAGTAAAATAGAGTAAAAAAATAATATTTTAATTAAAAAAATTGAAGAAAAAAATTAAGCTGTATTAAATATTTATCTTCTTATCAATTATGCTATGGGACACGATCCGATCAAATGATGTTTTTTTTTTTTTTTTTTTTGTTACAAGGTGGACAAAAAATTACTCTAATAAATATATTTTTATAGAGATTTTATCACATCACATAATTCTGGATTTGGTTTTAGCCTTTGGACTAGATAGATCTGATAGGAAATGAGCCGGCTCTCAAATCCGGTATGGTTGATAACTGCAAAACCGTTCCTAAGTGCCATCACAATTCAAAGAAAATGAACTCTTGACTCTTGCCTTCGGCTGCAGGATGTGATCTGATCGACTGACAATCATCTGCAAAAGTCATTCAGGTTTGATTAGAATGGGTTTGATCTGTCAATTTCCATACATCAAGAGCACATCCATCATAAATTTCATATAAAATTATATTAAAAAAATAAAATTAAAAAAATAAAAAAAATAATAAAAAATATTTAATTAAATTTAAATTTAAAAATAACTATCCATTTGAAACTATTTATTTAATTTTCAAATAAAAAAAAAATTATTTAAAATATAATTTAAAAATAATTATCCAAATGAGATAAAATGGTCCAACTACCCTTGCATTCATAAAGCAATACGTTATAATTATAAAATAATATTATATTATTATAAAATAATATAATATTATAATAAAAAATAATACTACATTATTATAAAATAATACTACATTATTATAAAACAACTACATTATTGTAAAATAATATTATAATAAAAAAATACTACATTATGATAATATAATATTATTTTATTATAAAAAAATATTACATTAATATAATATAACAAAGCAATACTGTATTATTATAAAAAAATACTATATTAATATAATATAATATTATCTTATTGTAAAAAAATATCATATTAATATAATACAATAAAATAACAATATATATTATAAAAAATATTATATTATTATAATTTAATATTATTTTATTATAAAAAAAATACTGTACCATAATAATGTAATACTGTAGTATTTTAAAAAATATAAATATATAAAAATAATTTTAATTAAAAATAAATAGTTATTTTTAACTTATATTTTAGATGAATAATTATTTTTATATAAAAATTATTTAAAAAATTGTTTTTAAATCAAAAATAAAATTAGAGATTTATGATTTTATCATTGATCCACGGTAGACCGGTCCATCTAATAATTTCTCACCTCCTAGCTTGCTCATGCCGTCTCCAAAACGGAGGGGCGGAGGTCCGAGAGGGGAGAGAGATGCCGCGGCCGTCCAGTCGAAGCCGGTTCGTACTTTCTTTATCTTGCTATTTTTTTTTTTTGCTATTTTTTTTTTAATTTTTCACTGGTGGATGCTATGTAATCTTTGACTGCAAATGCTAACTACTCATCATCGCTTAATTACTGCTTCGCTGGTCGGTGGCAGGCATCGGACGGTTCTGAGAGCGGAATCCATAAAAACGCCCTGCCTGGCCTTATCGCTCCCTAGTCGTTTCGGGCCCCGTCTCGTCTTCGGGCGAATAAGAGAGCGCTCTGCAATACCCTACCGTAGGGAAAAAGGTATGTCCTTCTCTCTTCCTCATCATCTGAAACCCCAATCTTTTTCTCTCTCCACCGATCTCTCTAGGTTTTAATTCGTTCTCTTTCCGTGTCTTTTTTCTAGGCTTCTACTAGTGTTTTTGGTCGGATTTCTATTTTTGATCGGATTTCTAGGTTTTAGGTTAGGGTTTCGAACCTGCGAGAGGAATGGACTTGGACGCGGAGATCGCCCGGGCCCAGGAGGAGCGGCGGAAGATGGAGGAGGTGGCGCCACTTACCTCCGTAACCTTCGATGCCGACCTCTACGGCGGCGACAACCGCTTCGAGGGCTACGAGCGCTCCATTCCGGTCACCGAGGAGGACGAGGACCAGGACGCCGACGGCCGCGACCTCGCCCGCCGGATGGCCTCTTACACCGGCCCCAAGTCCCTCAAGGAAATACCCAGGGGCGCCGAGGCAGAGGACGACTCCGGCTTCAAGAAACCCCAGCGGATCATCGACCGGGAGGACGACTACCGGCGCCGGCGGCTCCAGAGAATCATATCGCCTGAGAGGAACGATCCTTTCTCCACCGGGGAGGTCACGCCGGATCCCTCGGTCAGGACCTATGCTGATGTGATGAGAGAACAGGCGCTCCAGAGGCAGAAGGAGGAGATGCTGAAGGAGATCGCCAAGAAGAAGGAGGAGGAGAAAAATAAGGCAGCAGCAGAGCCGGCTCCCCCGGCCCAGAAGAGGAGAAACAGGTGGGACCAGTCACAGGAACCCGACGCTGCAGCGAAGAAAGCGAAGACTACGTCGGATTGGGATGCTCCTGATTCCACTCCTGGGATCGGGCGGTGGGATGCGACTCCAACCCCTGGGAGAGTTGCCGACGCCACTCCTTCGGTGAGGAGGAACAGATGGGATGAGACGCCGACTCCTGGACGCTTGGCTGATGCTGATGCTACGCCTGCTGCTGGTGCAGTCACCCCTGGTGCAACCCCAACCGGCATGACATGGGATGCAACTCCCAAGCTCGCAGGCCTTGCCACCCCTACGCCCAAGCGCCAGAGGTCGAGGTGGGATGAGACCCCAGCGAGCATGGGCAGTGCCACACCGTTGCCTGGTGCAGCAACCCCAGCAGCTGCATTCACTCCCGGGGTTACTCCAGTTGGTGGGGTTGATCTCGCGACCCCAACCCCTGGGGCCATCAATCTCCGCGGCGCCATCACTCCAGAGCAGTATAATCTGCTGAGGTGGGAGAGGGATATTGAAGAGAGGAACCGCCCGTTGACGGATGAAGAGCTCGATGCGATGTTCCCACAAGAAGGGTACAAGATTCTCGACCCACCTGCATCTTATGTGCCAATAAGGACTCCTGCGAGGAAGTTATTGGCTACTCCAACTCCTTTGGGCACTCCTCTTTATGCGATCCCTGAAGAGAATCGTGGGCAGCAGTTTGATGTTCCAAAAGAGGCTCCTGGTGGGTTGCCTTTCATGAAGCCTGAGGATTACCAGTACTTTGGGGCTCTGTTAAATGAAGAGGAAGAGGAGCAGCTCTCTCCAGAGGAGCAGAAGGAGAGGAAGATCATGAAGCTACTGCTCAAGGTGAAGAATGGGACGCCGCCACAGAGGAAAACAGCACTGCGGCAGCTCACAGACAAGTCCCGGGAGTTTGGGGCTGGCCCTCTCTTCAACAAGATCTTGCCTTTGCTCATGCAACCAACCCTTGAAGATCAAGAGCGCCACCTTCTGGTCAAAGTTATCGACAGGGTGCTATATAAACTGGATGAGCTGGTTCGGCCTTTTGTTCACAAAATTCTCGTTGTTATAGAGCCTCTTTTGATTGATGAGGACTATTATGCTCGTGTGGAAGGGAGAGAGATTATTTCCAACCTTAGTAAAGCAGCTGGTCTTGCCACTATGATTGCTGCAATGAGGCCGGATATTGATAATATTGATGAGTATGTGAGAAATACAACGGCAAGAGCTTTCAGTGTGGTCGCTTCTGCTCTTGGTATTCCTGCTCTCTTGCCATTTCTTAAAGCTGTCTGTCAGAGTAAGAAGTCCTGGCAAGCACGGCACACAGGTATTAAGATTGTGCAGCAGATTGCAATTCTTATGGGATGTGCTGTTCTTCCGCACCTAAGGTCCCTTGTGGAAATTATAGAGCATGGTCTCAGTGATGAGAATCAGAAGGTGAGAACTATTACTGCCCTGTCTCTTGCTGCGCTTGCTGAAGCAGCTGCACCTTATGGTATAGAGAGCTTCGATTCGGTGTTGAAGCCTCTTTGGAAGGGTATTAGATCTCATCGTGGCAAGGTTCTTGCTGCTTTCTTAAAGGCAATTGGTTTCATCATTCCTCTCATGGATGCGGTATATGCAAGTTATTACACAAAGGAAGTGATGATTATACTGATCCGTGAGTTCCAGTCACCAGATGAGGAAATGAAGAAGATTGTGATAAAAGTTGTCAAGCAGTGTGTGAGTACAGAGGGTGTGGAGGCAGATTACATCCGGAATGACATTCTTCCTGAGTTCTTCAGAAACTTCTGGGTCAGGAGGATGGCTCTGGATCGCCGGAATTACAGGCAGCTTGTGGAAACAACTGTGGAGATAGCAAACAAGGTAGGAGTTGCAGATATCGTAGGAAGAGTTGTGGAGGATCTTAAAGATGAGAGTGAGCCTTACAGGCGTATGGTGATGGAGACAATTGAAAAGGTCGTTGCCAACTTGGGGGCTTCGGATATTGATGCTCGGTTGGAAGAGCTTCTTATTGACGGGATTTTGTATGCCTTCCAAGAACAGACCAGTGATGATGCAAATGTTATGCTTAATGGATTTGGTGCTGTAGTGAATGCCCTTGGGCAGAGGGTTAAACCTTATCTTCCACAGATCTGTGGTACTATAAAATGGCGTCTGAACAACAAGAGTGCGAAAGTCAGGCAGCAAGCAGCTGATCTTATATCACGGATTGCGATTGTCATGAAGCAGTGCCATGAAGAGCAACTGATGGGTCATCTTGGTGTGGTTCTGTATGAGTACCTGGGCGAGGAGTACCCTGAGGTCTTAGGATCTATTTTAGGAGCATTGAAAGCCATAGTTAATGTTATTGGTATGACTAAAATGACACCGCCTATCAAGGATCTGCTTCCCAGACTGACCCCCATCTTAAAGAACAGACATGAGAAGGTCCAGGAGAACTGTATCGACCTTGTTGGTAGGATTGCTGATCGTGGTGCCGAGTTTGTCCCTGCCAGAGAGTGGATGAGGATCTGTTTTGAGCTTCTTGAAATGTTGAAGGCACACAAGAAGGGTATTAGGAGAGCGACTGTGAACACTTTTGGATATATTGCAAAAGCTATCGGGCCACAGGATGTCTTGGCAACCCTTCTGAACAACCTGAAGGTACAAGAGCGTCAGAATCGTGTGTGTACTACCGTTGCTATTGCCATAGTTGCAGAAACTTGCTCTCCATTTACAGTTTTGCCTGCCCTTATGAATGAGTACCGTGTGCCCGAGCTGAATGTTCAGAATGGGGTTTTAAAGTCTCTCTCTTTCCTATTTGAGTATATAGGAGAAATGGGCAAGGATTACATATATGCTGTTACACCTTTGCTTGAGGATGCTTTGATGGACAGGGATCTTGTTCACAGGCAGACTGCTGCTTCAGCTGTTAAGCACATGGCTCTGGGAGTTGCCGGGTTGGGTTGTGAGGATGCACTAGTTCATTTGCTCAATTATGTGTGGCCGAACATATTTGAGACCTCTCCCCATGTTATAAATGCTGTGATGGAAGCCATTGAAGGGATGAGGGTTGCATTAGGTGCAGCTGTCATTCTGAATTACTGTCTTCAGGGTTTATTCCATCCGGCAAGGAAAGTTCGGGAAGTGTATTGGAAGATCTACAACTCCCTGTATATTGGATCCCAAGATGCACTTGTGGCTGCTTATCCACTGGTAGAAGATGTGGAGAACAATATATTTAGCAGGCCGGAGCTTATGATGTTCATTTAAAACATGCCATGAAGTCCAGAAGCTACCTACACATTGAAAAATATTTGATGCTTCTGTTATATAAATAGGTATGTTGGTTAAGCTGCGTAGCTAGTGTTGTTACTAGCTTAATCTTCTTTCCCTTTTTTGTTGAAGTTGGGAACCTGTGTACTTTCTTGTGCTTTTGTTTGTTTTTCCTTTGGAAACTCGCCACTAAGGTTACTCATTCTTAATGATAAAAAAAGATCTGTTACAAAGTATGAAAATTCTCTCAACCTTTGCTCTCTATATTTTTCTTTGTCAATGATCTTCACTTGCCTTTAGGCCAAGAAAGAGATAATCTCCCTGATGAACACATGCTGGATGGATATGGCTTTCAGGATTTATAGTGATGACAAAAGGTTTAGGAATATATATATATATATATATATATATATATTCGAGGGAGTGGGTTGTCTTTTTGTGTTTCTAAGTTTTTATTATTTCTCTTTATGTTATTTGAGTAGTGGGCTAACTTTTGCTGAATAGGGTGGCGGACATGAGCTTGCTGCCTACTTTACTAGAAGGGCTTTTGATTTACAATTTCGTACAAGGACATATCATGGTCTCAGAAATGGTAGGATTTGTGCCTCACATTAACTGATGTAAAGATTTTAACTAAATAACATTAACTTAGGCCAAGGTACATTTAATTTAGGCTACAGAATTGTTCTGGTAGGTTTAGTGAAGGAGTTTGTTAGTACTAGTTGTAGGTTCATTTCTTAATGTTTGTCGATTTATATACCAAGCATACATAAAAGAAAAAAAATGTTGAACAGAGCAAAATGGACTTGGAATCAAAATTAAAGTTATTTAATTATATATATATATATATATATTAAAATGGAGGCACCGTAAATGCAGTGCCTCCGTCCGCCATGTGGCACCAACGCTAGGCTTCCATCCGCCATGTAAAAGAAAGGGTGCTTGCGGAACGGCCGTTGGCCACATAAAAGAAGGGCGCTCGTGGAATATAAGTACTTGACGTGTCGGCCGTCGCGCGTCTCCGTCGGCAGCCTCTCCCTCTCCGTCGTCGTAAGCGTGGAAGTGGATCGAAAGGTACTGGGGCCATCGCCTCTTGGTTGCTAAAGCGGGCGTTGTCTGGCGCCTCCGCCTCTTGGCTGCTGAAGCGAATGCGGCAGCGGATGAGAAGGGACGACAGGCTTCGAGGGGTTCTCGACCTTTGTGTCGTCGTCACGCGTCGTCCTCGGCAGGCGGAAGCTCGCGGAAGTGTCGTCGGGCGTCGTCCTTGGCGGCTCGCAGCGCTCGCAGAGGCCTCCGCCTCTCCGTCATCGTTGCACGTCGTTCGGATGAGAAGGGACGACAGGCTTCGAGGGTTGAAGCGGGCGTCGTCCGATGGTCTCTCCTCTTGGCTGTTGAAGAGGATGCGTCACTGGATGAGAAAGGACGGCAGGCTTCGAGGGGTTCTCGGCCTCTCCATCATTGTCGCGTGTCGTCCTCGGCGGCTCGTAGCACTCGCCTCTTCGTCATCGTCGCGCATCGTCTGGATGAGAAGGGATGACAGGCTTCGAGGGGTTCTTGGCCTCTCCGTCGTCATCGCACGTCGTCCTTGGTGGGCAGAAGCTCGCGGAGTGTGTAGTATTTGCTTTCTCAAACATCGCGGAGAGAGGATGGATCGGAGGAGAGCAGAGAGCCCGATGTACGGGCGGCAGAGGAGCGGGAGGTCGAGTAGCATGGGTTTGTACTGCCTACTCCAACTCGGGCCAGCCCCATCGAGCCCTCTCCCTTTTCTCATGAGAACGTGCGCTTCTCGGCCCGACTGCTTCTCCTTCGCCGCGGTCCTCATTGCCTCCACCAACCTGCACGACTCCTTTGACTCGGGCTCTGCTCCTCGCTGCCGATCTCCCGATTCTCTCCTCGACATGTACGGCAAGTGCTCTCCTGCCCTTCAGATGTTGGACGGGCTTTCGAGGAAATGGAAGAATGCAATGAGGTCTCATGGTGCTCCCTGCTCCATGGCTATGTTAATTCGGGACAGCTGGGTGACGCCCATCAGTTGTTTGATGCAATGCCTGTTAGAAAGATGATTTAGTGGAATATTCTTGTTATGGGCTATGCACGGCTGGGTGAGATCGAACACTCGATAAGTTTGTTCAAGAAGATGCAATTGTTGGGTGTGGAAGGGGATGTCACCACATTTGGCAGCCTCATGAATGCTTGCTCTGATTTTTCAGACCCTCGCTTTGGTCGTATGATCCATGCATTCATTTATCAAAGGGGATGGGATGTTGCTGTTGAGGTTAACAATTCAGTTCTCAGAAATTTGGCTTCTATAACGATGCATTGAAGGCATGCGAGTCTATGGAGACTTGAACAATTGTCTTATGGAATGCTATGATTGATGCTTATATGAAGTTTGGTGATGTGCAAGGAGCTCTTCCTTTGTTTCTCAAGGCATCGGAGACCAACGTTGTTTCATGGACGGCAATGATTTCAGGGTTTGCGAGGAATGGGTACTGGGAAGGGGCCCTTTCTCTCTTCATTGACATGAAGAGGAATTCCCTTACACCTGATGATTTTAGGTTTGGTGCCATCTTCCATGCATGTGGTATGTTGGCAGTGCTAGCAAATGGAAGAATGGCGCATAGTTGCATGATTCGCTGAGGTTTCAATTCTTATCTCTACCAACTTATAATATATAAAATAGATATTAATTAATTAATAAAATAGAATATTTTTTTAAGAAAAAATCACATCCTGTGCATGGCACGGGGTTATAAGCTAGTGATTGTTAGAATGTGTCTCCTAGGCTTTTTGTTTGGATTCAACTTTATGAGCGGTGCTCCCAACTGAAATTCTGTCGTGTTGAACATAATGTACATAGGAAGGAGATGAGGTTTATGTCTCTCTCTCTCTCTCTCGTTTGAGGGGTGGGGCGGGGCGGAGGAGACACTGGTATTGCAGTGGGTTTTGGTGGACTAATGGAGCGGGGAGGGGGAGAGAGAGAGGTATATTACTGTTAAAGGTTCATTGTATCTTGGTTAACCAATAATTTTAACATGGTAATGCTTGCTTGCTTGGTTTACTGCTAAAAGGCAATTGAGGAGTCATGCTGCAAAAGTAGTGAGGGGAGTCAATTTTGAACCGCAATATGGTTTATTGATTTGCCAAGCCATAACGCCCTGTCCTGCACCCCCAAAAAAAGGGGAAAAAAGGGGAAGAAGAATAAGGAGGAGCAGAGATTAGTACGAACACATACATGCATGCATTAAGTTCTTGTTATGTTTCATGCGAAAATGATGGCATGTTGAGCTTAGTCCAATTTATTGATTCATTTGGAAGCTTGTACCATCCCATTTTTGCTGCAGAAAATTGGATTGATGGAATAATATAGATGAAGTCGGGTTCTTCATGTTATCTTGCAGATTTTCCTCTGTTATCATTCAACTTAGCATGGACACTTGTTCTTACGGATGGATTAAAGTGCATATTGTGATTTTTAATGATTATAGCTTTGTGTTCCATCACGTTGATGAGGCTTAATTAGTTCTATACTCAAAAATCTTTTTTTTTTTTGTGATAGTTTAGTCTGGTATTATGCATGGGATTAGTTAAGGTGGCCCAAGCAAAATTAGAATTTTTTGAGTTGGCGTGGTATATGACAGTCCTAAGTTGTAAAATAGGAGACTTTTTAGTGTTTATTGCCCGAAACCTGTGTGATTGTTGTCAGCTCAACTGACGGGTTGTTACTTTTTCCTTTTCTCCCTTGTCTCCTCTCTTTCTTCTCTTTTTCAAAGAGGGTTTAGTATTACCCCCTTTCTTAGCAATTAATGAAGCTCTCATACTATATAAAAATTGACTTCCTGAATAATATCCTCATCCACTTGTGAATCCTTTCTAAAAATCCCTTCCCTGTCTTTCCTTGGAAGTGCTAATGCCGACAGGGTTCCTAAAACTTGAATCTTGACCATCTTGATAGGTGGCCAATGCCAATATGCGCAAAGAGCTTGGTTTATCTAATGCAAGATGATTTGTTGGAAATTCATGGAAATAGCTGATATAGATCTCAGTTGGTATTATTGTACCATGATATTGGAATAGTGGCACATCTAGTGTTAATGATTGTTCGTGCTATTTTAAGATGTTAATTTTAATATCAAATATTTTATTTAGAATTGTATCTGAGAGATCGCAGAATCTCAGCAGATACATGGTACCTCCTAACTGATATTTTCAGTTGCTCTATAAGTTGTACAAATTTCTCCTCTAATTGATGAAAACAAGTCATCATCCATTACGATAGAAGCCATTCTTGCTCTGTCCTTTTATGTGTTTCGAGCACCAAAAGCTTTTCTCCTATCTGCTGGTATTGTTCTCATGTCTAGACTATATATTAGGCCTCTATGTGGTAGAGATTCTAAGTTCCGATACTAATTTGATTCAATCAAGGAGAAGGAAAGTATTCCTTCAGTCCGTTCGACTCGAATATCTCAAATAAAACAATACAAAATAAGAATTTTAGAAAGCAGGTTTTAAGCCCTTTATTTGTTATTATTTTTTTCATGATTTATAAATTGTGGTCTATATCACAGGCAGAAAGTGGAGTCCATTTTGCTTTCATTTTATTTGTTCCTGTTCTTCAATACTATGGGATATGCCTATGCTAGTAAGGTCGTCCTTTTTTGAGTAGGATTCTTCTTCTAGTTAATTGAGGAGAACATACGAGTTTTCTGCCATGTTTGAATGGCGTTCTTTTTTAAGCTATAGGAGAATGTAGACTTATCTTTTTTTTTTCTTAATGCTTGTGAAGTCTAGCCTAAATTAGGTTGGCTTCCTCTCCTAATTGAAAGAGGATAAAAATTATCAAAAATATAATATCTTAAATTAGTTAGGTTAATTTTCATTTTTTGTTTGGTAGTTCTGGAATTCAAACTTTTGATATGTTGACCTTGCGGGTATTTGTTTGGTTTTGTAGGCCTCTGGCATGGCCTTATGGTTCGAATCAGTTCATCTTCCATCCTAAATTCCGTGGTAATCGGCGGTTGGGTTTTGCTCCTTGACGCCCCTGTAATTTTAACATCAAGTAAACTGTTTAATAATGTCTCTGGACATTTTATGGTGGCTGGTTTCTGTTCTTCATCTTGTTAATTTGCTAGTGAGCTGCTGCGGGGTGCATAGGCAGTGGTTAGGATTGGAAAAATTATAGTACTAAATCTTCAATGAATTAAGTATATTTGTATATTTGTGTGCTGGGCGTCTGGTCTGAGCAGCTATTCCCTGTGTTGTTTGGCATGCATTCTTATGCAGGCCTACTTTGGAAGCAGGATAAGCTTTTTTTCGATGAAAGCAGGACAAGGGTTTTTTTTTTTTTTTTTTGTGGTGTGGGGGGGGGGGAATAAGTTATTTAATTCCTATTTAGTCATTACTTAATATATATGTGCGGGCTATTATTTAGGTGAAAGAAATACCATGCTTTTTTATCATTTGTTGTTAATATTTTTTTAAAAATATTTGACTATTCAAGGGTAATTAAAACATAGATATTATAGATATGGGAAATCCCATAACCATAATAGATTTTGATATCTATTCCTTTTTCTTCAGTGGAGTAAGAAATATATTCATATTTATTTTATTTTTATATATACTATTTAGGGTGTATTTGATTGAAGAATATTAGATCTAAAATGAGAATCGAAATGGATAATTTTCATTCCAACTATTTGGTTGGAGGGAGTTTCTCTCTGATTTCAATTTTGGAGTGGAATGAGAATGATTTAATTTCTCTCCAATTTAATTTGGACTCTTTCCGTTGGATTGAGATCTCATTTCGATGGACTAAGATAAAAAAAAATCGTAAAGGTGGAGATGGGGACGTGGACGATGATGAGGTTGGTGAGGTTGGCGAGGCGGGAGAGTCAGATGTTGGTGAGGTGGCGGAGGGAAGAGACGGCGTGGGGCGAGGATGAGGTAGCGGAGGGAGAGAGAGCGAAGGGTGGAGAGGGCTCTGAGGGCGATGGAGGAGAGGTCAACGTTGGGAGAGTTGTCGAGTTGGAGGGAGACTAGGTGGCGGAACGGGGTGGTGTAATCGCAGGCGGTGGCGTTGTCGTGTGGGGAGGGAAGGGCGCAAGAGTTTCGAGTGGTGGAGAGGCTGATCGAATGGAGGATCGTTAGCTGTCGAGGGTCCAGAGTCAATTGCCCGCTACGGGTGACCAGAGGGGTGGGCCTCAGGCGACCAGAGGGGCGGTTCCTCGGACAGTCGATGAGGGTTTCGGGCTTGACGAGGGAGAGGAGGCGGTGGAGTGGGTGGCGTCGCCGTTGGTCCTGATGTAGGATAATAGAAGGGGTATCAAGATGACAACAAAATGTGGGACTTTGAGATCGAAAAGTCTCGAAAGACGGGCGAGAGGGGGGCGACGTGGGGGGAGGCATGCGGTGCAAGTGGGTTTGCATTCCCACGGACGATCGTCGGGGCTCGAGTGGAGGGGTGGGGGGGTTGATTGCACAGAGGTGGGGTCAGCGATGGGTGTGGCGCGATGGCGGCGGCGACGCGGTGGGTGCGCCACGCGGGGAGAGGAAGGCAGCCATGGTCGCAGGGCGGCGTGCGGAGGACGGTGGCGGGATGGGGCCCGCGGCAGCCAATGCGGAGGATGATGGTGGGGCAGAGCCGCAGGTAGCACATCGAAGGGGGTCGGTGCGGGTCGACCGCTGACATAGCGAGGTCGGTTGGAGGATTGGGAGGAAGGAAAGGAAAAAATAAAAAAAATAAAAATAAAAAGATAAATAAAAAATTTAAATTTTAAATTATTATTTAATTATTTTTTTAAATTTTTAAAAATATTATTATGTTTAATTTTTATTTAATATTAATTTTTAAAAATTTTAATTAAGAATAAAAATAAAAATTTAAGTTGTCTCTATTTTCTATCTTTATACGAACCAAACAACAACAATAGGAACCATTCATTCCGATTTCGGATACGAACCAAATGCTTTAAGAGATTAGGTCATTTTGATTTCGATTTCAATCTATTTTGATTCCGATTTCGATCGCGAATCAAACATCCTCTTAAAAAATTAAGAATATCAGTAAAATTTCAAATAATTTTTAAAAATTAATAATTCATCACTTTTTATTTGTGATACAATCAAAGTCTAGCATACAATGTCAACTCTTGGGATTGTTGAAATAGTGTATAAAATAAAAAAATTATCAATAATTATGCATATTATTTGTTTTATTTTAACTTGTTAAAAATATATTAATGGAAATCGACGTGAAAAAGAATACCAGAATCTCAATAAATATCTTAAACACTGCTAGGCATCTCAAAACTGTAATCCGCTAACCGGCATGCGGCCAGACATCTGACTGGAGACCATGATTTAACCGCCTTGAACTATTTATCTCGTTACCCAATTATGTTAACTCATTCAGATAGTTTAAACGGTTGGATTTGTCTTGGTACCGCCAAACCCGCCTCCTTGGTACGCTCAACGGCATCGGGGATTCAAACCAACCAAACGCTGCCGTCTCTCCCACGGCCTCGGCCGCACCTATTATTGTGTTATTTTCCTCCTGTCATCATGGAAGAAGCCAGCTGGGGTGTTGATCAGACGGCTAATAAATTACAAGTATGTGCTTCTCCTGCCCCCGCCATATCGTCCAGGTGGAGCGCGCGGCGATGGCTAACGAGGCGGTCGACGATAACGACGAGGCGGTGCGGCTCCTTGCCTGCCGTTCCAACGTCGTCTCCATCCTCCGCGCCTCCGCCCACATGGACAAAGACCTCGCCGGCGTGGACGCCCGCCTCTCCCTCGGCCTCGACTCCCTGGACGCGTTCACCGACGCAGTGGCGCCGCTCCAGTCGCAGGCCATCGCGACCAAGGCCCTCCACGCCCGCATCAACCGCGCCGTCTCCCCGGCCCTCTCCCTCATCCGCAGCTTCGCCCTCGTGGAGTCCCTCCAGCGCCGCCTCCTCCGCCTCTCCTCCAGGACCTCCTCCATCCCCCGTCTCCTCGACTTCCTCGACTGCGTGGACCGCCTCCGCGAGGCCGTCGCCGCCGTGACGGCCGGGTGCAAGCCGGCAGTCCAAAGGCTCCACGAGGCGGTGGAGTTCCTCAGCCGGACCAGGGCCACAGACCAGCTCCGTATCCGCCGGCTGAGGGAAACGATGGAGGCCCTCGAGAAGCTCTACGAGGCCGAGGTCGACGGCTTGCGCTACGACGGCTCCCTCGACGATGCCCTTCTCCACCTCCAGAACGACTACGAGGCCATCCTCGACCGCCTCAAGCACCGCTACATCACCGCCCGCGTTCCCGGAGGCGACGGCTCAACCGACCCTCCACCTCCTCCTGTTCTGGGCTCCGATCTCGAGATCGAGGCCCTCCGCCGAATCTCCGAAATCCTCACCTCCAATGACTGTCTTGATATCTGCATCGATATCTTCGTCAAGGTGAGGTATCGTCGGGCGGCGAAAGCGCTGATGCGGCTGAGCCCTGAGTACCTGCGGACGTACGGCCCGGAAGAGATTGACGGGATGAAGTGGGAGGCGCTCGAGGCGGCCATCTCCCTCTGGATCGACCACTTCGAGGTGGCGGTTCGGTTGGTGTTCGCCGCCGAGAAGCGGCTCTGCAGCGGGGCCCTCGGCGGGGTCTTGGACGGCGCCGTCTGGCCGGAGTGCTTCGCCAAGATCGCCGACAGGATCATGGCCGTCTTCTTCCGCTTCGGTGAGGGCGTGGCCCGCAGCGCCAACGAGCCGCACAAGCTGTTCAAGCTGCTCGACATGCTCGACGCCCTCGACCGTATCCGCCCGGCCTTCATCAACACCTTCGACGGCGAGGCCGGGGAGGACATCCGCGCCCGCTGCCGGGAGCTCCAGAAGCTCCTCGTCCACGCCGCCGCCAAGACCTTCTGGGAGCTGGGACTTCAGATCGAGGGCCTCCAGGACCGGGCACCGCAGCCGGCCGACGGCTCCGTACCGAAGATCGTCCGCTACGCCGTCAACTACCTCAAATGCCTCGCCGGCGGCGGCTACGCGACGGCCATGGAGCGGGTCCTGCGGACGGAGGCAGCGTGGAAGGCCGGGCCCCTCGCCGCCCGGCCTGACGCGGAGGAGGACCTCCTCAGGGACGCGCTGTCCAACGTCTTGGAGGCGCTGCGGAGGAACGTGGAGGCCAAGCGGGGCGAGCACGTGAGCAGGGACCGGGTGGTGCCGCACGTGATGGCGATGAACGCGTACTGGTACATCTACATGAGGACGAGGGGGTCGGAGCTGGCGGCGCTGGTCGGGGAGGAGACGATGCGTCGGCGGTACAAGACGGCGGCGGAGGAGGCGGCGTACTCGTACCAAGCGGAGGCGTGGGGCCCGCTAGTGAGGCTGCTGACGGAGAGGAGGGATGTGGATTCGTTCATGAGGGGTTTGGAGGAGAACCTAAGAAGGCACCGGAGCGATTACTGCATACAGGACGGGGATCTAAGAGAGCAGATAAAGGAGGCGGTGGCGAAAGTCGTGGTGGAGGCGTACGCCGGGTTCCTGCACGCCAACGCCGGGGTGTTGGTGGAGGGGAGGGTGTTTCTGCCCCCCGATTCGATCAAGCGGTTGCTCGGCCGGCTCTTCGACGGCGGAGGAGGAGAGGGATGGAGAAGGGAAACAGCGGCGTAGAGGATAGGGGGACCGTTGCTCGCAGACCGGAATTCAAGAGCCGCGGGGAAGGCAGCGAGGGTCGCTTGGTGTGAAAATCTTAAAAGATTCCATGTAGTTGTTATGATAATTTTTCCATGGCGAAACAATCAAATCCCAATGGTCCTGAGATTGCACAAATCCCATAGTTTTACTTCTGTTCCATTTCTAGTATTTTATTTATTTTTTTAATTAAAATTTTATTTTATAAATTGCTGCAATGTTAGCCAGTCAACCAATGTCTAACTTTCCCATTAAGGTGCAAATAAGAAATGATGTGGAGATATGGAAACATAGATGATATGGATAGATCACCTTGACCACAGTGTTGGCTCGACGACCATTGAGATCGGTTAGGCCAACTTGATCTTCCCAGCCGAGGATGAGAAGAGGATGCTGCCCCAATATGGTAAGCCCCCAATTTCAGAAGTTAATCACATCTTCTGATCGTGGTGAGCCAGATAAGATAGCCATAATTACACTTGAAGAGATGAGTGTGACAGTCAAACAACAGTTTGCCCACTCTATATCCAAAATGTAGGGCATGATCTCTATCAACACAATTCATGCGCACCTTCTGATAGCAGCCATCGCCTATAGTGGGAAAGGTTGTTGCTCCCCTTCTATAAATAGGAGGAAGATGAGAAACTCTAGATAAGTCTCGAGTCCACACCAAAAATCTCTTCTTATTTTTATTCTCAGTCTATTCTTTGATCATCTATTGACTTGAGTATTGGAGGATCCCTATTGGAAATACTTCCGACTAAGAACTTCTATTTGAGGGACAGTCTTCAACCGTTAGAGATAAGTTATCCACCTCAGCTTGTCCCATCCAGGCCGACCTCAACGTTAGCTCGAAGATCGGCAACAATAGATTGGCATTGAAAGGAGAGCCGTCGTTGCATCCTAATTCAAGAGAAAAGTCTATTTCAGCCATTATAAGACTACAGAGAGGGACATCAAATACTTTGTGCCGCTCTAATGGCATCCTACTGGAGCCTGCTATGCTTGATCCTATCGAAGTGTTGTCTCTATCCTAATAGGTGCTGACGGTGACTCATAAATAGTTCAATGTGCTCGCCTAACAAACACAAGCCCTAACCACCACAATACAAAAATTACAATAAGCAGCAGTAACTCAACCACCACTCGTCATGCCTAGTAGGCCTTAATTTACTTCTACATCGACAATCTCCCCCTCGCAGCCCAGATCAAGGGCACCCCAACCGCCATAGTCATCCTGGAAGCTTTGATCGTGGTCATTGGGGATGCTCCTTGACCTTGAGGTCGAGAAAAGACTCAACTTCAAAACACTCCTTACCTCGGCACTCAAGCTATCACATTGTCCAGGAAGACAAGGTGGGCCAGAGACTTCAGGAGATGTATTAGAGGATCGAAGCACTACAAGGTCGAACTTAGCCTCAGAATGGTGAGCCCAACTTGAATGTTGAACCATCATTTACCAAAAAGATCATGGATGAACTGAACCCACCTTAGTTAAGATATCGTAACTGGATCCTTATGATGGAACTATCAACCCAATTGATCATTTGAAGAGTTTCAAGACCCTCATGCTCCTTCTTGGTGCCATTGATGGCATCCTCTATCGGGTTTTTCCATCCACTTTTTCAAATAGTGGTCCGATACTAGTACATGAGCCTTTATCCAGGCTCGATCAACTCCTTCAAATAGTTTAATTGGGTGTTTGCAGTATATTTTGTCAGTAGTCGGAGATAGCATTGCTGCATCGATTCACTCATCAACATCAAGCAGAAGGAAGGCAAATCTCTCGAAAACTATGTAAGTCATTTCAATGCAGCCACATTGAAAGTCAGTGACCTAGAATAGTTGGTCATCATGTTTGTGCTCAAGGACGAACTTCGCAAAAAACTTGTTCCTCTTCTTTTTGGAAAAGAGGTACCTCAAGGATTTCGTTGAAGTATTGGCCCGAGCAGAGAAATATGTAAACATCGAGGAGGCCATGGTACTAGATGGAGAGTCACCAGATAGCAAGCCCTGAGAAAGAAAGTAAAATAGCAAGGACAAGAAGGGTGAATCAAGACATGAAGACTGCTGAGGTGGAAAAAAATCGCAGCGATTGTGGATGACTCCTTGAATAGCCGATCCAGGACGTCACTTGGGAACCAACGATCTAGAACTCCACCTCAAAAATTTTACACTTCTCTCAATACACCTTGGGCCCAAATACTCAAGGAGATAGAATGTCAGGGAGACCCACCACAACCTAAGAGGATGCAGACCTTAGCCTATAAGCATGATATAAAGAAATATTGCCACTATCATCGGAACCATGACCATGACACTGAAGAATACATGCAGCTTTGGGATGAGATCAAGGCACTCATCAGGCATGGATGGCTCAGGCGACACATGGACGAACGACCTAACTAGAATGGCATTCAAACAGAATTGCTGCAGCCTGAAGGAAATCTAAAGAACATATCTACATTGGGCACCATTAATACCATCCCCTAGGGGCAGGTTGGCAGCTCGATCAGAGGCCATAGCTGAGGTGGAAAGAAAGATGCTTCGAAGAAACAAAAAATAGAAGATATGATCCCCTTCTCCAATGTCAAGCTCCAATGGATACAATCCCTACATAATGATGTGGTTGTAGCGTCCTTAAAAATAACCAACTATGATGTATGCCGTATCTTGATTGATAATAGGAGTTCGACAAATATCTTATTTTATGATGCCTTCTTAAAAATGAGATTATTTAGAGATTCGCTAAGAAGATTTGACTCTCCCCTTGTTAGTTTCTCTGGGGATGCCATTCCCATAGAAGGAGTCATCACTCTATTAGTGACATAATGCCTTGAACATATATAGTTAATTAACCAAAAAATTCTATACTTTTTACTTCCTTTTCAGTTTTAGCATATTATTTATTTTTTATAATTAGATTTATGTACTTCATAAATGGCTATAGTGTTAGCCTCAACTGGCATCCAACTTTATTATTAATGTACAAATACAAAAATGGTGTGGAAATATGGAAATGGAACAAAAATCATATAGGGCGGGCACTATAAAAGATCATGTAGGGCCGGCTTGATAATGTGCCACGTATCCCTTAATACTAATCTTAAAGTATGAGTCTAAAAGTCAAAGATTTTTTCTACTAATGAAGTTATTAGTTTCGTGATTAAATCATTCTCTTTCTTCTTCATTTTCAGTACATAGCGATACATACTATGTGATTATATGATACACATTAAATATATAATGAGATGATACATACTATTGCTGCTGAAATCGATCGAGGTCGGAAGACGGATACCTGATTTTCGTGCAGAGATGCTGGCGCTGGAGTGACCTGTAAGACAAGTCTCAAATCGAAGGTTGTGGCTCTGGCGAGGACCTTCCGACGCCCAAGTTAGGAAAGCAAAGAACAAAAGAGCAGCAACAGCTTCTCTGTGAGGAATTTGATTGGACTTATCTAGATCTTCGGAGCTCCGATTGTTTATATAGAAGGATGTCGGACAGCTGGCTTGTTAGCTGTGAGATTGCACGATTTCAAAATTGACAGACCATTAAAATTGCCATAGCGGGCAAGATGATTCAGCCTTCGATCGCTCCCATGAAGTGAGGAGATCATTGCTGGTAGCATATTGAGTGGGAGATCTGAATATCCTTTTTGAATAACCTCGAAGATTGTGTCGGATCTTTTGGTCTTGTTGAATGAGTAGTGTCACCTCATGGCAGATGAGGGTCCTACCTATTAATTACATAGGTTGTTAATCAGGAGTGATTTTAGTCTTCATATGCTCTCTATGCGGAGATATTTATTGCTTTTGGCCTCAGCTCACATCAACATAGATGCTCAAAATACCTCGTATCAACATAGAAGAGCTCATATCAGGGTCAGCTCAGCTTATATGAAGATAGCTCTTCTCAGCATGCACATGGCTCAGCTTTTCACAGCATATATATATAGCTTAGCTCTTCACAGTATGCCTCTTCACAGCATAGTCATAGCTCATAGAGCTATAAATCTGAGGCATCCATGATACTACCATAATATACCTCCTACTTTTGAGTTTGAGAATCAGACGAAAGGAATACTATTGACATGATGCCTCGGACATAGGAATATCCATTCACGTATCCCATTAAGACATTAATATGGATGATAGAAGCAGTTGAGAAAATGATCCTGAATTTTGAGTCGATCATAGGCCATTTGGAGCTAGAGCCAATGAAGGACCGTTGATAGTTAAGTTGAGGGTCTTTTTAGTTAGCCTTTGTTCGTCCAGAGGTTTGGTTTGGATGAAGGTGACGGACTGCTCGAAAGAAGAAGCTTGATGGATTCAGAGGAATACTTGATGGATGGCTCAGAGAAAGAAGCTCGACGGATCCGGATAGAGATCCATGGGTTACTGGAGGTCCCATGGGTTATCTTTCGCTTCTCGTACGACTCAGGCTCTACAGGAGTCTGATAAGTTAGCCCTACTTCGAAGTCGTCGAGGTCTTCTTAAGGTTCTAGTAAGTTAGCCCTCACGAGTGATGTTGTGTGCCTACGGTGATCTTGTACCAACGACATCTAGTACTTTTCATCTTCGTACAAGAGGCAGTATGTACCGACGGTGAGCTTGTGCCTATGGCATCTTGCGCTTCTCGACGATGTTCTGAGGGTCTGATTAGTTAGCCCTCTAAAGATTTTCTTAAGGATCTTTCTTCACTTCTCGTGCAACTCGGGCTCTGTAGGGGTCTGATAAGTTAGCCCCACCTTGGAGTCATCGAGATCTTCTCGAGGATCTGATAAGTTAGTCCTCACAAGTGGCGTTGTGTGCCAATGGTGATCTTATGCCTACAGCATCTAACACTTCTCATCTTTGCACGAAAGGCAGTGTGTGCCGATGGCGAGCTTGTATCTATGGCATCCTGTTCTTCTTGATAGCGTTCTAAGGGTATGATTAGTTAGCCCTCCGAAGGTTTCCTCAAGGGTCTCCTTCTGCTTCTCATGCAACTCAGGCTCTGTAGGGGTCTGGTAAATTAGCCCCGTCTTAGAGTCGCCAAGGTCTTCTCAAAAGTTTGGTAAGTTAGCCCTCGTGAGTGATGTTGTGTGCCTACGGCGATCTTGTGTCTACGGCATCTAGTACTTCTCATCTTCATGTGAGAGGCAGTATGTGTCGGTGCCGAGCTTATGCCTATGGTATTCTGTGCTTTTCGACGGCATTCTGAGGGTCTGATTAGTTAGCCCTTTGGAAGTTTTCTCAAAGGTATCTCTCCACTTCTCGTGCGACTCGAATTTTGCAGGGGTCTGGTAAGTTAGCCCCACCTCAGAGTCATCGAGGTCTTGAGTTATGGATTTGCATACAAAAGATGAGTAAACTTGCCAAACCAGCTCTAATTAGGCCTTTTGATTTTTTAGTCAGATCATACTTTTGGAGGTAAATAGACTGTCGTTATCCATTTAAGCTAGTTTGCTTCTCCTTAGCTTGCTCAGATTTATCTTCTGGTGATGTTGACCCTTTAAGGCTAGTTTGGAGGTCATCTCATAGGTCTTACCTCATCTTTGTGGCTTTGATTTGATCTTCACTTCAATTTAAATGCTTAAAGACCTATTGTTCAAAAAGAATGATACAGAATAATAGATAAGGTTCAAAAGTTTTTTATCACGAGAGTTGTGAGCATTGTTTGGAAGCTTTTTGGATTTTGTTTGACTCATGTTGTTTGCTTCAGTTTGGGCTTATTTTTAGTTTTAGATTAGCTTAATTTTTACCTCAGATCTGCATGCTTAGATCTTGGATTTATATGTTTTACCTCGGATCTGTATACTTTTACCTCAGATTTGAAGGATTTACCTTGAATTTGCATGCTTTTACCTCGGATTTGAAAGATTTACCTTAGATTTGAAGGATTTACCTCAGATTTGCATGCTTTTATCTCAGATTTTAAGGATTTATCTCAGATTTACATATTTTTACCTCGGATTTGAAGAATTTATCTCGGATTTGTATGCTTTTACCTCAAATTTGAAGGATTTATCTTGGATTTGAAGGATTTACCTCAGATTTGCATGCTTTTATCTCAGATTTGAAAGATTTATCTCAGATTTGTAGGATTTATCTTAGATTTGAAGGATTTACCTTGGATTTGCATGCTTTTACCTCAGATTTGAAGGATTTACGTCGAATTTGAAGGATTTATCTCAGATGATAGATTTTTTAGCTCAAATTGGTTGGATCGATCTTAACCTGAGCATCGAACTCATTTAATACTGATCCAATCTTGGATGGCCATGTTCTACCATCTCTATGCATTCCTATGCTTCATTTTTGACTTAGAATGTTGTGGATCCATGTCCGGCATGTGCTCCATTATTTTCTTCTGTAGGTTGTCCTCCTGGGCCATAATAAATGAACATAGCATATCTTGGGGCCCCTCATGGGTGGCCACAGCATAGTCATAGGCCAGACCTCGACTGTGGGTGATTTTCATGCCAAGGCGTGTGAGCAGGGGGTGTCGCATGCAAATAACTTTGGATCTGCCACCCTCCCTAAGCCTTGGTTCCAGCCAATTTTATCTCGAAGGAACCCTTTATGGCTTTGAATGTTTAGGACGACAAGGTCCTCAGAGCTCGATAGGGCCCATAGGAGGAGCGATCGAAAAATTTGAATGGAGGTCCGGAGCTCGAATGGGGGTCAGGAGCTCGAATGGAGGGAGCTGGAGCTCGGATGGAGGCCAGGAAGCATGGATCTGAGCTTGCAGATGGTCGATGAGTATGAGGGGATGAACCTGTAGGAAGAGCAGAACATGGAAGCTCACCTCAAAATTCGATCAGAGGTTGGGAGCTCGGACACTCGAAGAAAGCTCGAAGTGGCACGAGCTTGGAGGAAGAAGCTCAGAGCAACACGAGCTTGGAGGAAGAGCACTTGCGACTGGCTCAGTGGGGACCAGGGCGATGCTGAAGAGAGTATCGATGAAGAGGTTGTAGACGTCGTTGCTGAAGGTGGCACATAGATAGACCTTTATCAGATGAGGATGAAATGGAAGAGAAGGAGGTGGAGCTTCACTACACGGTGGCTCTCACTACCGCTGGTGGTATCGATCCCCCTTAGAAGGCTGAGCTGGTCAACGAGCATCTCCATCTGGGATCGTTTCTTCATGCGACAGTCGAAATTTGGCTTAGAACATCAGCATCTCCGCTAGTGGGAAGGCTTCGGGCTGCCATGATGGCCGGCTCTGGCATCGACTGAGGCAGGCATACGAGGGTCGAAAGTTGCTGGTGCTGGCCTTGGCATCGGCCGAAGGCACGAGGACGCCATGAGGGAGGTCGATCAGATGCGCAACAGGTGCAGGGGAGGCCTGTGGCTGCTGCCTCTTTCCCCCTTTCTTCTTTTCCTTTCTTCCCGACCTCTTTTCTCTTTCTTCCTTTTTCTTTTTTTACATCTCCTGCGTTAGGTGCGAGTGAGTCAGGGTGAGTCACCGATGACCTTTCGATGCAGAAGTTAGATCTATTTGTAGGTGCTCATGGGGATCTGCTTAAGCCAGATCTGATCGAGGTGCGAGCAAGAGAGACTTCAAAGTCTTTTATGGGGAGAGGACCATGGCCTCGGCTTAGCTGAAATCTTGGCTCAGCCTCGAAATTCACCTCGGCTCATGTGCTCAAGGATCTGTGGTCTTGCAAAAAAGAGTTAACATGGAATAATAAATGATGGCCTAAGGATTTTTTACCATAAAGATTTCTGAATCTGTCGCGATCTTCCTTATTTGGATCTTCGTTCCTTTCACATGTGGGGATGCCATGATCTCCTTCCTTGTTTCGAAATTCATAGTTTGAAATGTAAATAAGGAAATAAAAAATAACTCCTTCCTCATTCGGATCGCCAGCTCTTCGATTTCGAGCCCTACAAGGATTATTTGAAAGGTGCTGACTGATTCGGGGGCTATTAGATCTTATCGACGTTAGATGGATTGTGAATGGTCGGGCCATCTGACCAATTTGGAGATGGACGGCCTAAATCTTGTTAGCATTAAAGCAATATGATGAAGCTCCTCTCATTGAATGCTCCTGCCATCCTGTAAATGGGCCTAAATTACATTTGGCTGCTTTATGGATGATCGAATTCGATCAGTGTTGCGGCGATGTGATGAAATTTTTTTGATTTGGAGATGGCCAGTTTGGGTCTAGTCGGTGTCTAGATGATCCGCAGGATCGGATTGGTATTGAGGCAGTGTAATGAAACTCCTCTCTAGACTCTATGGAGGTATCCACAATCGCTCATGGTGTGATGGTGGCCATCAAAGTCTGGACATGCTGGAAGAGCAGGTCAAGATGATCTGTCGTGACCAGCGCAAGTTGGGTTGGCGGAGGAGCCTCCATTGTTGGTGGCTGCACTGTTGGTGCATGACTTTCTTCAGCATCGATGGCGGTTCGAGAGGCGATAGATCGCCTCGATCATTTGATGGCAGTTTTCATTGATCGCATGTTGTGAAAAATAAGTCTTTCTTCTATCTGTTGCTGCTGAAATCGATCGAGATCGGAAGATGGACACCTAATCCTCGTGCAAGAATGCTAGTGCTGGAGTAACCTACAAAATAAGTTCCAAACTGAAGATTATGACTCCGGTGAGGATCCTCCAACGCTCAAGTTAGAAAAGTAAAGAATAAAAGAGTAGCAACGGATTCTCTGTGAGGGATTTGATTGGACTTACCTAGATCCTCAGGACTCCGATTGTTTATATAGAAGGATGTCGGATAGCTGGATTGTTACTTGTGAGATTGCATGATCTCGAGATTGATGGGCCATTGAAATTACTATAGTGGATAAGATGATTCAGCCTTCGATCGCTCCTGTGAAGTGAGAAGATTATTGTTGGTAGCATACTGAGTGAGAGATTTGAATATCTCTTTTGAATAACCTCGAAGATAGTGCCTGATCTTTTGATCTTGTTGAATGAGTGGTGTCACCTCATGGCAGATGAGGGTCCCATTTATTAATTGCATAGGTTGTCAATTAGGAGAGATTTTAGCCTTCATGTGCTCTCCACGTGAGGATATTTATTGCTTTTGGCCTCAGCTCACATCAGCATAGATGCTCAGGATACCTCATATCAGCATAGAGGAGTTCATATCAGGGTCAGCTCAGCTCATATGAAGGTAGCTCTTCTCAGCATGCATATGGCTCAGCTCTTCACATAATACATATAGCTTAGCTCTTCACAGCATACCTCTTCACAGCATAGTCATGGCTCATAGAGTTGTAAATTCAAGGCAGCCATGAGACCATCGTAACATATATTATAAACTTTTTGATACTTACCCAGCAACGATATAACATACACCTATAGCTAAATTGATATATAGTTTATTGAATTTAATTTCATCAGTATAGAATATATAACTAATTAATACATATCTAGCAAAATATTCATCCAATGTCCCAATACACATCTCTAAATAAAGTGATATATAGTATTTAAAATATAGTATTCATCAATATATAGTACATCAGTAAATAATACATACTAGATGACTTATTGATATATACTGAAAATTTTTTTGATACACATCTAGTAACAATCTAATACACACATATAGATAAATTGATATATCGTTTATCGAACTTAGTATTCACTAATACATAGTAGATGATCAGTTGATATATACTTAGTAAAATATTCATCTGACGTCTCAATATATACCTCTAAGTGAAATGATACATAGTTTTTATAAATTTTTAGATGCAAAGATCTTAAAAAAGAAAAAAAATTAGAAAAAAAAAGATCTCGAGATATGTATCGAACATTATTGAGTGTGTATAAAAAAATTTATAACATATATCAATAAGCTATCTAGTATATATCATTTATTCATATACCATGCATTGATAAATGCTATATTTTGAAAACTATGTATCGCTTTATCTAGAGGTGTATATTGAGATAAGTATATAGGACAGTTTCATGCATGCATTTCAAATTTTTTTCGAAATCTAAAGCAGTGGAAGAAATCTAGATCAATCACCTTAACCTAGTATGCATTAGTTTAGATCTAAAAACTACCTAGCAGGGATCGATGACATAAACAAATATGCATACAAAAATTGAAATAAAAAATTCATAGATCGCATCTATGCAGTAAATCATATTTATAATATAACTGAGTTCAAAACTCAATACTTGAGTGCGGACCGATATTCACCGCAGTTGATGACCATGGTTTTATCAGTTGCTTCTAGCCGCATAGACATCCGACTTTTATAGGTATCTACATGAGGCTTCTGATCTAATCAGAGGTTCGATAAACTCTCTGAGGTGCTAGCTCTCTTGCAGAGTTTTCTCTTGACGGCTAATCGAGCTCCTTCTTCAGAGCACTCAAACTTTTTTAGGAGGTGAAGAAGGATGTTTAGGATGAGATGAGATGGAGGAAGAAGGTGAATATAAGAAACCCTTTTTCTCTCTTTTTCTTTCTTCCCAAAAACCCTAGATGGGACCCTAGGTTTCTCACATTGAAGAGCCTCATGCACACCCTTTCTTTCTCGCAGTGATAACCCTTATCTAGATCCTCACGCCCACCATATGAAGCCCTTCCCATGTGGTGGTATAACCTTTCATATTCTCGAATGCCCACTCATTCCATGTTCTCTCTCTCTCCTCAATTAAATGAAGTTCGCCTCTCTCCTTAATGAAATGAAGGCCACGTCCATTCTATTTGTTGGGGATAAAACTATCCTTACCAAAGACCTTAACTTGGAAGCTTCATGTGGAGATTTAGCAGCTGCTTCTTTAAATTCTGAACTATCATCGATTTCAACCGACCCATCTTCAGCTTGTTGGAACAACAGTCACCACCTCCAGATTGTCGCATGCCAGCGGTTGATCGATTCCGATCGATCCATCATCGGTGTATATCGACCCACCATTGGTTGTCAATTCTTTTCATTGTCTGCCAACGCCCTATCACTAACACAGCATCAAGCCATTGCCAATCCATCATCGGATCTTACCGACCCATCATTGGTTATAGATCTCTGCTACAGACAATCGACATCTTAGTTGTCAATACCATCAGACAGCCACCATCCTCTATCGATCCTTCATCAGATTTCGATCTATCCTCAGTCGGTCACCCACCACAAATCGAAGGATCAATCTCATGCTCCTCCAATTCATCACCAATCCATCTTCGGGTGAATATCGGCTTATCTTCAATCTATTACCGACTCTCCCTCAGCATCCGATCTATCCTCTATTATCCATCCTCAAGGATGCCGACACTCGCCATCATCCTCAGATTGTCCACAAACCACACTGACATCGATGAGGGATGCTTTGCTGTCTAGTGGACAATTGGCAGAACATCATTCCCAATGAAGCATGTGGACCTCATCTTGGAAAACCACGACACATCCTATTAAAGCCAAATGGGGTCTAGTGATGCATGAGTGTGTCCCATTAAAGCCAAATGAGGTCTAGTGGCAAAGATTAAAGCCAAAGGGGGCTAATCGTGAGTGGACGGAAGTTACAGATAGTCGGAAATGAAGACGGCTGCCATGACCAAAGCACTCTAATGATGGAACATCTTGGTTGAGGGGACACCCCAATAAGCCGTGGAAAAGATCTTACACTAAAGTGTTAAGCGCTTCCTTCAACTGAACTCACTTCGATATATGCTGACCGATGACTGCCTAATAGCCGACTGCCTAATCTATAATCACGACACTATAATTATGGGTAACGACTGCATACCATGACTGTTAGTGGACATAAACTACCCACTAATCCAATGATCATGATCCGATAATAGGAGTTAACTACTCTTTAGTGCCATAAAAAGTGAGACTCTACGTGCTCAACGGTTACACCCGAATCACCTATAAAGGGGAGGCAAGAGAGCAGGCAATGAATAAAAAGTAATTTTGGGCTAAGACTCTGTCGAATTCTATTATCAAATATCCTATTCATCACTCTCCATTGCCTTAGACATTGAAGGATCTCTGTCGGATAAAATTTTGATTAATAGACTTGTTTTGCAGGTCGCTCTTCATCAGAGTCAGATGCACAGGAGATTGGCCGTAACAGATTGAGGCATCAGGTAGGAGAAAAATCCAATAATCATGCCAAAAATGAGAGCCCAGAATATCTCCACTGACTCCATCAGGCAATCTTTCTACCGAGAAGATCTCCCACCTGCATCGGTAAAGCCCAGTTCCTCGCATCCAGTCATCACCACGGATGCTCAACAAGTCGTTGCCTTGATGTAGGAGGTAAAGATATTGACGGAGGTAGTTCACATCCTCCAGTAATAGCAAACACAGCAACAGCGACAGCTGGTGATGGAGGAGCCGATGCCGCATACAGTGCCATCCCGGCACAGTCGTCGTGCCCCACTCTGCATCGACAATACTCTCGACACTTATAACATACCGACTCCTAGCCCCCTAGCATTCATAACATGCCAGCTCTCGACATATTCAGCATTCGTAACGTGTCGACTCTGAAGAACAACGGTCTCCTTCTCTTCGATAAGCATCCAAAAAGGAGAAACGATCACATTCTCTCTCCAGTTCTTCTGAGGAAGATTCCACACTTGGATATTTTTATCATTTTGATGAGTCACAATGGCAGTTCGATGACTACGATAGTAATGAAGTCAAATCTATCAAAAGATTTTTCTTCTACAATGTCGTACCAAAGGAAAAATGATGATGAATCAACAGATGATTCGATGATAAATACGAGCTCTGACTCAAGATGATTCATTAACAAATACGAGCTTTGACTCAAACCCCGAAGGGCCAAAGTAGAAAAATTTTGATCTTTGGAACGAGATGAGTCCCAAGAGGACCAACCGACTCTGATCAGACGAATCTACATGCCGACTCCAATCAAACAACTCTACTCTCGACTCTGATCAGAAGATATGCCGACTCGACTCCAGTCGGTTGGAAGATAGGCTGACTTGACTCCGATCAATCGGAAGATATATCGACTCGACATTGGTCGGTCAAAAAAATAGTTCGGCTCCGAATGGTCAAAAAATATTCTGACTTTGATCAGTTAAAAACATTCCGACTCAGATTCAGTTGATGAATTACATCAGTTGATGAATTATAGATTGCTATTCGATTAAATTAGCAACAGTCATCTACGACGAATGATGGTCACGTTCAGGGAGACTCAGCACTTAGAAATTTTTTTTTATTATCAACTGAAGGTTACAAAAGTTAGACTAAGGTCTGGTAATAAAAAGAGAGAAACTACAGTGACTGCTGTTCGGCTTCATTAACAACTTCAGTCACTATTATCGCTTCGGCCTCTTAGACATCGATCGTAAGGGGGCTCGGAAGGGAAGAAACTTTCACGATTCAGCTTTTATGAGAGTCATTATGGCCGAACCAACATCATCATGGTCGAAGCATCATCATCATAGCCATGGCCAAAATGCCATCATCATGGCCGAAGCACAATCATGGCCAAACAGTGGTCATACTCAGGCCGATTAAGAAGAGGCCGACTAGTGATCATATCTATGTCGACCAGTGATCATATCTATGCCGATCAGTAGTCATGTCTAGACTGATCAAGAAGAGGTCATATGAAATAGATTAGAGTAGGGAATCTCCAAAATACAAGCTATAGCTTCAATTGTTCAAATGCATGACTTGAAGGCAAGTCATGACTTACGCCATTCGAAGTCGGCGAAATGACTGTTGATCGACAAACAACTATTCAATCGATGACAAAGTATATTGATGAGGTCGACTATGATTGATTTTCAATAATAAATCGATTAATGCAATCGGCTTACATCCGACTACAACAATAAAATGGCAATTAGCTAGTACCTGATTAAAATGATCGGCTAACTCCTGATCACAAAAAGGCTACAGGCAAAGCCCGACAACTGCAAAGAAAGTTGACTGAAACCATCCATTGAAACCCGACGACAATAAAGAGAATCCATTAAAGCCTGGCAAGTACAAAAAAGGTCGAAAGTCGACAATCGCACTTCGACTACTTCCTTTGCTTGAACCAAAAAAAATAGCTCGGACTCGGAAGTGGGGGCTATGTGGTGGTATAACCTTTCCTATTCTCCAAAGCCTACTCATTTCACGTTCTCCCTCTCTTCTCAATTAAATGAAGGTCACGTCCACTCCATTTGTTAGGGATAAAACTATCCTTGCCGAAGATCTCAACTGGAAGCTTCATGTGGAGATTTAGTGGCTGCTTCTATAAACTCCGATCTATCATCGGTTTCAATCGACTCATCTTTAGCCTACTGGAACAATAGTCACTGCCCCCAGATTGCCACATGCCAGCAGTTGATTGATTTTGATCGATCCATTGTCGGCGCCTACCGACCCATCATTGGTTGTCGACCCTTTTCATTGTCCGCCAACGCCCTATCATCGATGCAACATTGAGCCATTGCCAACCCATCATCGATTATAGATCTCTGCTACGACAGTTGACACCTCAATTGTCAATACCATCAGACAGCAACCATCCTCCGTCGATCCTTCATCAGATTTCGATCTGTCCTCAGTCGATCACCCACCATAAATCAAAGGATCAATCCCTTGCTCCTCTAATTCATCGCTGTCCCATCTTCAGGTGAATACCGACTTGTCTTCAATCTACTACCGACTCTCCTTTGATGTCCGATCTATCCTCTGTTATCTATTCTCAAAGATGCTGACACTCACTATCATCCCTAGATTGTCCACAAACCCCACTGACATCGATGAGGGATGCTTTGCTGTCCAGTGGACCATTGGCAGAACATCATTCCCAACTAAGCACGTGGACCTTGTCTTGGGAAACCATAACACCTCATTAAAGCCAAATGGGATCTAATGGCACATGAGTGTGTCCCATTAAAGCCAAATGGGATCTAACGACACATCCCATTAAAGCCAAATAGGGTCCGTGGCAAAGATTAAAGCCAAAGGGGGATAATCGTGAGTAGATGGAAGTTATAGGTAGTAAAAAATGAAGATAGCCGTCATGACCAAAGCACCCTAATGATGGGATGTCTTGGTCAAAGGGACACCTCAATGAGCCACGAAAAAGATCTTACATTGAAGTGTTAAGCGCTTCCCTTAACCGAACTCACTTCGATATGTGTCGACTGACGACTAACCGACTAATGACTGCCTAATAGCCGACTGCCTAATCACAATCACGACACCACAATCGTGGGTAACGACTACATATCACGACTGTTATTGGGCATAAACCGTCCATTAATCTCATGATGATGACCTAATAATAGGAGTTAACTATTGTTTAGTATTATAAATAGTGGGACTCCATGTGCTCAACGGTTACAACCGAATCGTCTATAAAGGAGAGATAAGAGAACAAGCAATAAAAAAGAGATAATTCTGGGCTAAAACTCTACGAATTCTATTCTTAAATATTCTGTTCACCGCTCTCCATTGATTGAAGCATCAGAGGATCTCCGTCGGACAAAATTTTGATCAATAGACTTATTTTGCAGGTTGCTCTTCATTGGAGCCAGATGCATATAGAGATCGATCGTAATAGGGATGTTGGATGAATATTTTGCTAGATGTATATTAACTAGTCATGTATTATGTACTGATGAATACTAAGTTTGATAAATCATATATTAATTTAGCTATAAGTATGTATTAGATCGTTGCTGGGTGTGTATCAAAAAGTTTACAGTATGTATCACCTGATTATATATTTAATATGTATCATATGGTCATATAATTTGTATCACTGTGTGTTGAAAATGAGGAAGAAAGAGAACATTTTAATCACGAAACTAATAATTTCAACCGTAGAAAAAGTGTTTGATTTTTAAATTCATATTTTAAGATTAGTATTAAGGGATATGTGCCACATTGTGAAGCCCGCCTCATATGATCTTGTATAGTCCTCGCCCCATATGATTTTTGTTCATGGAAATATTTTTGATGAAATGCTTTCACGCCATTTTCATGCCAGGAGATAGCATGCCAACATTATAATAATTTATAATATATATATATATATATATATATCTAATTGAAAAAAATGAATAACATGCTTAAAACAAAAAGGATGCTAAAGTATAGAATTTTTTCAATAATTAATCCAAAATATTATTTACTTTTTTTCTTTATTAAATATAAAGTTGTTATCAGGGGTTTATAAAAACTGAACTTGGCCATATTTTTTTTGAAGAAACCAGAGATGTTATCAAACTATTTCTATGTAGTCAAAAATGATATATATACTTTTTGGCAAGCTAATCAATGAGAGCTCACCATGTCACTGCAAGGTGACCGTTAAGAGCCTGCCACATGGCTGAACTAAAAGGCACGCAAAGAGTCCTTCAAATTTCAAACTCCCCTCCAATTGGTAACAATGCGGCCAACGGTTACAAACAGTTTGCTTATATGTGTGATATATGTACTATATGTGCAAACAAAATGCACGGGTGTGATCCCCAAGTAAGTGCATAACACTTAATGCATAGGCCTGATTTATTCATTGACGGGCGCCGGCCCTCATCTACAAAAAGTGCGTTTGGGGTTCTCTAGGTAAGTTCTTTCTAATCCCACCGCCTCGTTATCACAGCATTATCTCAAACCACCTCTGTTCCCTGAGATCAGTTTCTGGTTGAGACATCGAAAGATCTTCATTGGATATATTCTTTGGAAAGTGAACTACTATGTTTTTGTTTTAGATTAGATTGGGCGTAGAAACGCCAGACTAAGCACGACCATCATTATTTAGCTCTTCTATGGCAGCTCGGAGATGAGCAGCGGCCAAGACTATTCCTACCGATCTAAACGGGAGACCCACCAAGCTCCTCGGCTCTATAGTTTGCTCAACACTGAGGTTGGGCTGGATCTCAATGGCAACTTAATCCAAAATTTTTTTAAAAAACTATTTTTGAAAACTTACAGAAAAAATATTTGATCTCTAGACATTAAAATTTGCAAATTCAGATGTTGCATGAAATTTGCCGTAGAGATGATTCCTAGTTAAAGCTCCATCATCAATTTTTTTATTTTTATTTTATTTTTTGCATATGTTAAAAATTATATGTCCAGAAATGAGTTGCTGTTGATGGATCATACACCGGCCAAGGAAATCCGCTAGGATATAGCCTTTGCAAAGATCATGGGAAGCTTTCTGTAGGGTCATCTTGCCCTTTATTTTCTTCCAACCAAAAAGGCAAAGAGATAAGACTGCTGAATATGCCTCCCATACACGAGAGACAAAGTTGGAACCTACTTTCTGCCATATTCTCTCGGCATTGAACGTGTCAATGGAATAGTAGATGCCAATCAATTTTGAAACTGCCATTTGATTTTCTACATGATAAATTACCTATTGCCCCACCACTCTGGAGTAACCCCGCCAGGATCGAGAAAAAACCCTGAAGCTAATTGACCTGAAGCAACCCAAGCACTATTATTGCCTATTTTTGGATGGCCGACATTAGAAGATGAACGAATATAGATTGTCTTATTTAATAACCATCCATTTTTTTTATGACGACCATCTATGGCTACACAGCAGCCGTCTCTCAAAGGAACCTTACCTACAGTCTGCATGCAAAAACCATAGAATCTTTTCTTATTTTTAATTTTCTTCAAAATATAAAAAAAATGGTCAAAAGTATACATCGTTGGAATCGCCTTCAATCCACATCATAACGGCATCGAAGTCTACCGCGAGCCATTATGCAAGCATTAAACATAACAATGACAAAATATTTGAAATTGCGAATACGCCTAGCCCTCTATGGGCATGATATCAACTAACTTGGCATCGCTTACTCTCACCAAACGAGCGTGCCCAAGCCAACCACCTCGAAAAAAAAAAAAAAAAAAAAAAAAAGCCATTTATTACATGAAAGCTGAGCAAAAACGACCTCTTTTTCCTAATCCTCATATTTATTTATTATTTATTTATTTATCTTCTTGGCGAAGGTTATTCCCGCTTTTCCAACCAGAAATAATAAAGGACGCGCGCGAGGAGAAAGAACCCACCGACTGATGGACGGTCCAGATATCTTCCTATCTCCAACCACGCTTCTCGGTCAGATTTCCAGCCGCCGATATTCTACGCGTGCCGCCCGACCTTCAAACCTTTCGGATTCCCCGTCCACATTGTTGAAAGATCTTCCAAACCAACCTTCAAAATTAAAAAAAAAGAAAGAAATCCAAACCCTCCCTATATCGCTTGCCCCCTTCTCGGTAGATCGCCGATTGCCCGCCTCTTTCTTTCGTTGAAAGATTCATCGTTCTCTCTAATTAAGGTCAGATTCTTCTAGGCATGTCTGAATTATGCTTTCTTTCTGGTGGTCGCTCTAGATCTGGTTAATCCTGGATGAGTTCTTGCATTTATTCTATTTTACAGCGATTTGGTTCGAGGATTTGAGCTGATTCACGTGAGATTTTTTTTTGGGTGTTGAGATATTTTAGAATCGTGTTCCTTGGTGTTATATATTGGAAGAAATTTGATCCGAAAGGGCGAGGTTTTGTTAGATACTTGTTATGATCTTGATTACTCTCGGTGGATTCTCTTTGGACTTTATGTATCCCGGGAGTTTTTTTTTTTCCGTCTGATTCCCATGTGTAATGCATGGTTTTCTTGTTTTTCGTTTCATCTTGCTTTTCTGATCACGACCTTTTAGCTTTATTAATATGGTGTTTTTTGAATTATCAATTCTGTCTCTATTAACTAACTAACGACTGACAGGGGAATTTCATGAAATGTTGGAGACAAAATTGGCAAATATTGTCTCCAGAGAGTTAAGTAATCAGTTTGTCTCAGAAAAAAGATTACAGGCGTGCCATCATTTATGTTAAGATTCATTTTATTAAGATTATGAAATGAACAGGTAGAAGTACATCAGAATTCATGCCCAAGTTTTTTTATATCAGGGGAGAAAATCCAGCCAATTTCATATGAGTCTAACTATTTCTGCATGTATTCGGTTAGTTTTTCTCTTTAACCATTTAAAAGAACATATTATGTTGTGCAACATTGATATCAGTGACTGAGAATGCTCGTAGAATTCTTGGATGCCTAGAACTCTTTTATATCTGTATACTTACAGGGCACAAAATCCAAAATCCCAACCCTCACTCTCATTATCTTCCTAGGGTGAAATCCCTTGGAAACATGTAGTTCACGTAACTTTGAACAATGTGCACTGCACCTCTGTATTCCTTCTTTTGTAATGAATGTAAATGAATACTGACTCAGCATTGGCATTGCACTGTAGAAGTTTTGGTAGGCAATCAACTTTCTAGCACAAAAGCATCGCTGCGATCTTTTACTTTTCCAAGATCCATCACTTTCAAATTCTGATGGGATGGAGAGACATTTACAAAAGGCGCTTGAAGGTATTCACACTTGCATTGGTGATCTACCTGGACTATAAGGTTTGTTTGTCTTCTGGATTGTATTTAGTCTTCTTGTTGATCATTACTTTCCCTCTATTTCTTTGCATTGGAAATCAATAGTGCCTTTTAATGCTGCAGGCTGTGCAGAAGAGAGCAAAATGGATTAGCAGAAGCAAAAGAGATGCTTTATGGGAAAGAACCCATGAACGAAATGCTCGACGTGTTCTCAATCTAATAGTGAAGTTGGAAGGTTTGTGGGTAAAACTTGGCCAGTATTTATCTACTCGAGCAGATGTACTTCCAGAGGCCTATATATGTCTCCTCAGACAGTTGCAAGACTCTCTTCCTCCTCGCCCCTTGCAAGAGGTGATTAGTGTGTTATTAATGAACTAGACAACTTTGCATTCGAAATAATTTGTAAAAGAGATGTCTTTTTGATTCTGAACCCTTTTTTTTCATTGCATTTTCATGATGCACTAGGTGCATGTTTAGGCATTCTTATGCTCCCAATTATCCAATTGTCAATCATTGATTTTTCCTTATGTATATGTGTGAATGAAGTTTTACTAAATCTAAGGTCCTTTTATAATTTCATTATGTTGAATTTTCCTGTTTCTTTACAGGTTTGCCGAACTATAGAGAAGGAGTTGGGGAAATCCATGAATGATTTATTCTCTAATTTTGTTGAGACGCCTCTTGCAACTGCATCCGTATGTCTTATGTAAAGCTGTGAATGAGCTTTGAATTTGGATCTGCAAATTGATATTCAATGGTTTGCATTTTCTTTGTGGTGATGTTATGGCTCAGTGATAGCTGAAATGATATATGTGATTTTGCCTAAATATTGGCACAATGCAGATAGCACAAGTTCACCGTGCAACACTGAAAGATGGGCAGGAGGTGGTTGTCAAAGTTCAACATGAGGGCATCAAGGAAATCATATTAGAGGTTTCCCATTTGATTATTTCAACATGACTGCAGTTAAACTAATGTCTAGTTGTCGTTACATTGGTTATATTGATCTTCAGGATCTAAAGAATGCAAAATCAATAACTGACTGGATAGCATGGGCAGAGCCACAATACGACTTTAGCCCTATGATAGATGAATGGTGCAAGGAGGCACCCAAAGAACTTGACTTTAATCATGAAGCAGGTACGCACATATGGATACCTTGAGAAAAATGTATAGCCTGGGTGCTTGTCTCTCAATATGCTGTTACTAGAATATCTATGAATATGGCTACGTAGCTTGATATCACCAAAGACATGCACACTTGACATTCATCATTTTGCAGAAAATACTCGAACAGTTTCCAGAAACCTCCACTGCACAAGTGAGCATGATGGCACATGTCATGCTAATTGTGTAGATGTGTTGATTCCAGAAGTTATTCAGGTGCAGCTCTGCAGTTCCTAATTATTGATTTAAAAGTTTTGATCAGAAGGAACATGCTACTACTATCCTAGTCTTCTTATCCGTCCTCCTGATTTTGCATGGCAGTCGTCTGAGAAGGTGCTCATTTTGCAATATATGAATGGCATTCGCTTAAATGATAATGAATCGCTGGACGCATATGGCATCAACAAACAAAAGCTTGTTGAAGAAATCACACGTGCCTATGCTCATCAGATATATGTGGATGGATTTTTTAATGGCGATCCTCATCCTGGTGTGTCTGCTTCTAGCCATTCTCTTGAAACATGTTCATCTGACAGTAAATAATTTAGCATTCAGCATCACATGGTTATGGTTTATCTACATATCTCTTGAAGTGGGTGGATCATTCTTGTAGGAAATTTTCTTGTGAGCAAGGAGGCCCCACATTGCCCAATTTTGCTCGACTTTGGGCTTACAAAATCACTGTCAAGCTCTATGAAACAGGCACTAGCAAAAATGTTCTTGGCATGTGCTGAGGTTTGTAACATCTCTTTCCTTTTGTACGAAACAGGAAATGAGAACTTAAAATATGATGTTTTATGCATTATGGTGATCGGTAGCTGATGTCCTGCTTTGCAGGTTGTTGATGTTTTATTATTCATTTACCATCATATTCAGTTTTTTTTTAGTAGTCCTTTTCATATTGTTAGAAGGCCATACAGGAGATAGTAGATGTTTGTAAATGCGGCACTGCAGACTTTTCCTTAGATCATTGATGTTCCTTTAAAATTTCCAAGATGCGTACATTTTTTCAAAACCGATGTCTACCAGCATTATCCAAAGCCAGTAGAAGTGAAATACCGTTGGCTTTACATGTGGTGGCTTACCTCATAATAGAACCAATAACATTATTTTTTTGAAAATCTGGAAATTGGGAAAAAGAATAATGCATAATAAAAATGTGGATCGAAATATGTAGACAAGTCACTAATAAAAAAAAATCTGACCAACAACATATTTGTCTGAATTCTTTTCTACTTATCCCCTCTGAGGAATAGTTATCTTACAATGTTTGCAACAAAATGTGTCAGGGGGACCACGTGGCTCTGTTATCTGCCTTTGCAGAGATGGGACTCAAATTGCGCCTTGATATGCCAGAGCAGGCTATGGACATTGCTAGTGTTTTCTTCCGAAATTCCACGCCAGCAAATGAAGCACTTGTAAGGACGCCTTGCGATTTGCATTTTAGATTGATATTTATCTATTGTTAGTTCTTTCTTATTCGAGAAAATTTCACTTAGATTGCCTGGTTAGTTCCAACAAGTCATATCCTGTGTTCTTCTGCTAAGGAAAACATGAAATCTTTGGCGGATCAAAGAGAGAAGAATTTGAAGGTTTTGCAAGAAAAGATGAAGCTAAACAAAAAGGAAGTCCGACGCTTTAATCCTGTAAGTGCTTGTATATTCACAGTTCTGATCTTTTTTTCAAGTTGTTGAAGACAAAATATAGATAACTATTCATGTTGTGGACTGCTTTAACACTCCTTTATCAGGTTGATGCTTTCCCAGGTGATGCAGTTATATTTATGAGGGTGATAAATCTTCTTCGAGGTTTGTGTCAAACTTGTCTATTCCTGTGATGCAGTAAAAATAATCATTTTCCTGATAGTAAACTCTTCTGGTTTCAATGCTTTTGCAGGGCTTTCATCTACACTGAATGTCCGAATAGTTTATTTAGATGTCATGAGACCATTTGCCGAGTCAACTTTGCTAGGGTGAACTCATATCTTCCTTGCCGATTATCCTTGTTGAGCTTCACTAGTGTAGCTTAATGCTGATATACCTTCATTTTTTCATATTTTGTTTCTTTCTCTTTCATCCAACTTTATGTGATCTATATGGACATCAGAAGCATCAGGACTGGACCAGCAAAGAATACACAGTGGATTTATGATTCACCGGTTCACTCTGATGTGGAGGCCAAGCTGAGGCAGCTCCTACTTGAACTAGGAAGTGATAAAATACTTGGAATGCAAGTATGTTTGAATGATGAAATAATTTATGATTTATTATGTCATTATTCACTTTTACAAGTTGCATTAATTAATGACTCAAGGATGATTGTGCTTCTGATTCTTAAAGAACACTAAACTCTTTTCATGCCAATGAATATTAATTTAGATTCTTCTAAGAGGCTTTCCTGTTTGTCTTTGTATCTCTACTCGAAGGCATTGAATTTGATGAGTTGTCATTCAAGTATGTTGCTGTACTTATATTCATTTACACTATTGGATGGTGCGACATCTTTCAGGTGTGTGCCTACAAAGATGGAAAGGTTATAATAGATACTGCTGCTGGTGTGCTGGGGAGATATGATCCTCGACCTGTTCAACCTGACACCCTATTTCCAGTTTTCTCGGTAACAAAAGGGATCACTGCAGGAATTATTCACTGGCTTGTTGATAAGGGGTAAAGTGCTATATTGAGTACTTTTTGGAGTTTATTTATGAAACATTCTCAGTCATAGATTTAACATATTCTTTGTGAAAACATTTGCACTTGTTTGAGAAAACTAGCGGCCAATTCTCTTGCATATGCATGACAGCAACTGTGGAGTATGTTGTCCATGTATGAATGTTTTATAGAATGTCAAATGTTTCTATATCTGGACCTCGTATTTGGTGTATTTTGTAGACTGCCAGTCTACTTATATTTAAATTTTTACCCTTTTGGTGCACTGCTTTTCATATTAAGTCACACTACTTTGTCATCATACGTGCACTTCATAGCTGTTCCACAGTTGGTGTATTTTGTAGAGTGTCAGTCTACATATATTGTGATTTATATCCCTTTTCTAGTGTTTTCCTTGTTAAACCAAATTATTTTCTTAAATCACATTCATATCACTATATGTAGTGTCGATACCTCAGTGACCATCACCTGCTTCCTCACTAGCTTCTTTGAGACTCGAGAGTGTGACTATCTTTTTCTTGTCTCATTTATATTAGGTTTCAAATTACTCTACCATGTCTGTTGCTTTGAGATCCTTGCTGTCTGAACTTACTGCTGAATTGTTTCTACAGAACAATTCCCTGCACCTCCACATTCCGTTGGCTTGCTTAAGTGTCTCTGGATTCTTGGCATGCATCTCATTTGCCTTCATGGTAATGTGGGTAATGTGTATCTTATCAGCATTGCTTGCATCCAGTCCTGTAACATCACACATGCGAGGCATTGCTTCCCACTTCATATCTGATATATTTTATGTCTTTCCTTGCCAGTTCACTTCAACTTGGATTGCTTGTCTGTTTAGTCAACCAATTGACCTTTCTGCCAGCCTGTGTCACCTACTTAATCAACCTGCAGCTCTACATTCTAAAGGATCATCTGAACATTTTCACTGCTTCATAAGGCTTTCATTCAAGGATAGACCATATCAGTTGCAAGTTTTGTCAATTTGCTTTCATTATGATTTATTAAACATGTGCCATGTAACTTCTTTTGATACCAAATGTGCTCCCTTGCTGTATAAGTCATTGCTAGCAACACTGGTTTCTCTGGTGCAATCTGATGCTTGCAACCCTCTTTTGTAGTCATGGGTCCTTGACATCATCTTAGCTTATTTTGTTGATTGGACTGTTAACCCATTGTCTACCTTATTCAGTCATGATCTTAGCTCATTCTGCTGCTCTGACACTTTGTGCATCAAAGATCTGCTGCATAATGTAAGGTCATTCACATTTCTTGTGGGACTTTCTTGGTGTATATATTTTGATTTTGAGGGCATGTTAGAGAAATATGGAAGAACAATATTGTCATCTTCTTTTTTGCTTTTTGTGTGAGTTTGCATATGTATTATACCTTTGAGCGTCTATACAGGAGTTCAGGTTGCATAATGGTTAGAATGTGTGCTGTTTTCAACTGTAGATATTTATCTTTATGCCCAAATGAGATTGTATCTTTACTATAACACTTGTGAATTGTTCATAAATTTCATAATTGGGAAAAAAAAAAAAAAACCTATCATGCGGGAGAATTCTAATAGGCTGTCATGAAGAGATCATCCAATATCATGCCTTCAGAGGGAAGTACACAAGTTGTCAATCCCATAAACTAGTGATGGAAATGCATGGGCTAAATTGCATGCAAACAAGTAAACCAAGGATACTAGTGGGTTCAGTAATGGGTTAAATACCACTATACAAGTGATGCAGTTTGACAGCAGTAAACTAGTTCTATTCATATTTTGAGATGTATGTAGGTCATATCTAGAAGACTCCTTAAAGATACAAAATTGCTAGGGATATGAAGTAGCCAATATGCTAGGTACCAAAGCTTCTAATTTATATAACTAAAAGGTTTTAGTAGTATGTGAGAAGAATGTACACAGGATACCAAATTTGGAAGGCACAAATAAGAAATCAGTGTATTAAAACTTATTTTTAATTTAATGTTGGTGAAAATTCAATGTTTGCAATCTTAGTATTGGATTATGTACTTGTAGCCGGCTGCTATGGTACCACACCGACCTGTATGGAGCTGGATCGTTCTCAATTATGGAGGGGAAAGTGTTAGTTGAGCCTGAACTAGGCCCTTAATCTTCTAAACCGCTTAGAACTGCTCGGTTCTGAATGGTTCGACCAAGTAAGGACCAGAACTGAGCTGACTATGAACCGTCCTAGTTCATGGTCAGTATGGTACGATACTGACTGAACTGGGTGATACTGACTGAACTGGGTGGTTTGATTCAGTATCATATACCATGGTAAAAATAATATATACAATGTCAGACAAGGATGGAGAGTTGCTGATTGAGATGTTTATGAGGGAGAGAGTATGAAGGAACAAATATCAAGCTCGCTGATAATTATCTTTTAAGACCTGTAAGGCTTCTGAAGTTTTTTGGACAGTCAATGAAAAACTATGAGACAGATATAGATTCCACATGAGGTTTGTATGACGTGGAGAACCATATGATACAGATGTAACTTGGTAGTCTCATGGAACAAGGCACGTTAAAGGGTTGTTCCAATACCAATATTTGCATTAGCTATCATGGATGGATATAGAATACTAGGTCTTGCAAGTTTTGACACAACATGAGCTAGATTTAAGTAAATGAAATGTTCCTGGTTCTATGAGCACTTATCACCGACATTCTAACATGTCAGACTAGTTCATATAATATATGGAACTTTCATATGCACCAGCTAGGTCCTGGTTTATTTTATTGGGGTACTGACTTTTTCCTCAGTGCATAAATTTAAGGAATCTTTTGGTAGTGGAACCATAAGAAATGGTTTAATTGTTCTTGCAGGGAACTCAAGCTTGAGGAGACCATTGCCAACATTTGGCCAGATTTTGCTGCCAATAAAAAAGATCTAATAAAGGTAAAGAAAATTTTAAATTTTGTACTGTAAAATGTAACTGATTGCTAACTTCTCGTGAGCATTAAGAGATTGTTTCCACGTTTCACTGATTGTTTTATCTTCTTGTGTAGGTCCACCATGTCCTTAACCATACATCTGGTTTGCACAATGCAATGGCTGATGTTATGAGGAAAAATCCTTTATTAATGTGTGACTGGGAAGAATCTCTACAACACATTGCCAAGTCAATCCCTGAGACTGAACCTGGTTCCCAGCAACTATATCATTACTTGTCCTTTGGTTGGCTGTGTGGTGGAATTATAGAGGTATGCCTTTTTTGCTTTTCAAAATATCACAGCAGCCAATGGTTCTGTCCAAATACTTCGCTTCTATATAAATTTCTATCAAAATATTTTTTTGCTCATTCGAAATAATCAAAGCTTTGGTCCTGCCTGTCACCATGAAAGAAATGTTAGGCTTTAGATACCGTGCCATTAAGTATCCAGACATTCATGATATTACAATGCTCTGAGATGTTCCCCAGCATGTAAGAATAGCTTTGGGGGTGCTTATGGGATTTCCCATGATTTTTTTTCTAACTTGTTTGCTATATTTTTTGTGTTCTCTTTCACTTGGATTTGTTCATTCTTCTAGGTATTCTTGTCCTTTTGATTCAATTCTTCTAAATTATTTGGTTGAAACAGCGCGCATGTGGAAAGAAATTTCAAGATGTCTTGGAGGAAGCTATAATTCACCCACTCAACATCGAAGGCGAGCTTTATATTGGCATTCCTCCAGGCATGTATAAAATCTTTATCTATATCTAGGTCCAAATTTATTATTAGGTTACCTTAAAGAATATAAACGGTAATATAGATCATAAATTGATGGTCTTTGCTAATAGTTTTGGCTATAATTCAAAGTAGTTACTAAGGCATGTTACCTTAAAACTTTTGGTTATGGTTATTTGATTAATCCCATGAAATAAAGTTCTTAGTTTGTAACTTCTGTATGAAAATGGGTATGGTATTACATGTATATATGCATGTACCAGCTTGCTCTGAGCTAGGGAAATGCTCATACATAGTGCTAGTAAGTAGTAGCTTGCAAAAATTCTGTTTGTCTCCCCCATCTTTCAATTTTCAGATTTACAGAACCCGCACATACGTGTTTGTGAAGAAGACCCACCTTTTTGGGTGTAGTGAGTAGGCTGCATTAATGAAAAAGTAATTGGTCAAGGAGTTGACATCTTTTTCTTTTCTTTTCTTACCCCATCATTTGGTCCGCAGTAATTCACCCATTTGCTTGAATATAGCATGGGTTATTTCATTGGTAGTCAATTACATTATGTGATTCTACCTACCACATATATTTACTTCCTTTAGAGTTCTCGGTAAAATGCTGCACTTCCCTTTCCTTAAATTTCCCAGTTTCTGCAAATTTGAAGACATTGGACTGCCCTGGGCTATTGCGCTTAGAGTCCACTGCATGCTTGGAAAAAGGCAGCTGTATGATTTCTCAAAGCTTTGGGTGCATTAAGAGAAATATGGTGTTCTATGGAGAGAGCTGGTATCAGATGGGATGAACATGGGTTGTAGACTGAAGGTAAACTTGGTCTCTTGAGAAGTGCATTTCTGGAGTGTTATCGTAGGTGATATTAAGGTCAGAGGTTTTAGTGTTCGGCTGTTTGAGATTTTTTCAGAAATGCTGGTCTGATGGGATTCAAGTTAGGCACCAGCTGTTTCTGGAATGTGGGCTAAGAGAAGGTCACCTGGGTTAGAGCTGGAGTTGGAATTTGTAGTACTAAATATGATAAATTTGTTTATGTAGGTTCTGGAGAAGATGGGGTATAGTGTTGTTGGTTGATGAGGTGAAAAGGGTATCCTCGTCTTGCAGCTTGATAGTACTCTAATGTCATGTAGCTTGTACATTCATATGACAACTTTTATGCATTGGAGATACTGGTGTAGCTGGTTTTGGTGTTGAAGTACTGGTGAACAAGGTCAGGTGCTGTCCATAAAAAATGGTTTACTTTTTCACATGCTTAAACATGTTCTCGAGTCCATAATCTCAGCAAGTGCCTGATGCATTTCATACATAAACATGCTTTTGCCTGAGCCCAGATATAGATCTCAGCAAGTTCCTGATGTATGTCATAAATGAGCATGTTTTTTGTGAGCATTTTGTATGTCCACCTGGTCGCAATTTGCAAGCATTGAATTTTTTTGCAGTTCATGAATGTTAATGTATTTCATGAAGCACTCATCACTTATTTTTGAAAAATACATTGTCTTGATTTTTTTAACACAATTTTTTCATCATTGTTTTTTTAGCAGCAATATATGGTATATATAATTCTTTTTCATTGTTGTTATATGCTCGTTGATTTCACATGAAATATATTAATCATTTTTTTTAATAATTTACTATCATTTGCTTGTTAGGAAAGATCCATTTGCGCTTGTCTAATAGATTCTAAAATATTGAATACTTTTATAGGTGTGGAATCTCGACTAGCGACACTTACACTTGACAGGGAAGATCTGGAAAAGCTCTCAGCAATCAGCGCACGGCCAGACCTGCCAGCCAGTTTACAACAGGGAAATGTAGCAGAGATTGCATCTGGCCTCCCTGTTCTCTTCAACACACTTAACATGCGCCGTGCCATCATTCCTGCTGCCAATGGGCACTGCTCAGCACGTGCTCTAGCACGCTACTATGCAGCTCTCGCAACAGGAGGCTTTATTCCTCCACCACACTCACACCACTCCAAGCCACTTCTTGGCAGTCACATCCACATTCCCAAGTTTCCTTCTTTAAAAAAGCCTAGAAAGAAGAAGGGCAGCAAGGACAAGGAGATAGCTGATCCCGAACCACAAAATGGTACTGTAATAGCAGCCAATGGCATCAGTAAATCCTTACAGTATGGCAATGGTCATAGTGCAAGTACCTCTAATGATAAGGGTTATAGTCTTATAGCCAGTGTTGGTGATGAAGCTGATAATAATGTTCGCAGGATCTTCAGCAATCCTAAAATCCATAATGCATTCATGGGTGTGGGTGACTACTCACACTTGGTTATTGCAGATGGCAAATTTGGGCTTGGATTTCGGAGATATAAATCTGACAGCAGTAAGTTCACAAGCTTTGGGCATTCTGGAATTGGTGGATCCGTTGGCTTTTGCAACATAGAGCATGATTTTTCCATTGCTGTGACTGTAAACAAGATGTCTCTCGGCAGTGTCCCAAGAAGTATAATTCAGTTTGTTTGCTCTGAACTTGAGGTTCCCGTTCCTGAAGAGTTTTCTATGTTTGGGGAGAGGGGACCTGATATGCAACTTAATCTGGCACAGCAATCGTAGCAATTTCATATTGCTAACCTGTATACGCGATAACCTATTCCACTGTAGAAATCTTTTGTTACAGAAAAACTTACGAGATCATATGTTACAGAACTTTTCATTTAAAAAGAAATGTAAAACCACGACTTTTTTTTTCCTCTGCATCTTGATCGGTGCTCTAAATGCGGATTCTGTTTGGTAACATCCGGTATGTTGAAAAATTACATTGTGCTTCTAACAATTCTGAAGCTAAACTCTTTGAATCTATTATATAAAGCGGAAAGTGCTCAAAGATTTAAATTATAAACTCTGGCGGGAAATCAAGCGTGCATATTTATGAAACTAAAAACCCAACGCATTTATTAGATTACCATCCCTAAGCTGAATATTGCGGATCTCCTCCGTAGGACTCTCTCTCCAAAACAGAAAACAAACTTCTTGCCTTATTTGCTGTGAGTTCTCAACTTACACCGGGATTCAAAAAATTATTTGTTAGAATTATTTTATTATGTGGATTTTGAACTATCCAATAAAATATCATCACATCATTCAATGAGATCAAAAGGATCTAATAAAATTTGGATTGAAAATGACTAATCATGGTTAACGGTGTATTTTATTTCCATTCACATTTTTCAACAAAGAAAAAATTTTGAAATTATGAATCACCGAATAACATGATGATGTTTTATTAGATGGTCCAAAAGCCACATGATAGAATAGTTCTAATCAATAATTATTTTTGAGATTTGGAGAAAATTGGGGCAGCTTAATAATTCTTGTCCAAAAGTGATTTATCTTGAAAAATTAGGAACTAGATGATTTATTTTTAAAAATTTGGAATTAGTGCACTGATTTCTGATTCTCTTTAATCCGTTCAAAAGAGAGGATGCCATAAGGAACATCATATCGGAAACAGATCTTAGATAATAAATTCTAAAATAAATTACAATGATCTCCCTCAAAGTTTAAAGCAATTATAAATTTTTACTTAATATTTTAAAAATATATATTTTACTACTTAATTTTTACTATATACATGACATGTAACTCCCTATAAATATTTTTTTATTAAATAAACTAACAATCTATTTAATAATTTTTACTAACATCATCATTATCTAATCTATTTGAATCTTAAAATATCTTATATATTTTTTTATTTATAAATTTTGATTTTTTTTATTTGATCAGAGCGTTATGCTTATATTTTCGAAACGGTAGGTGGGATCATGTAATTATTCCAAACCTCCAGAGGGGTGAAGATAATTTACTTTAAATTCTATAACTAAATCAAGTAAATATTTTCTAAATTCCTACACTAGCTGCTTCACTCTCTCTCGCATTGTACCTTACGGTAAATTCAAGACTTGCGAGTTGAAACCTCATCGGGTTTTCATGACATTGCCCCTTATTGATAGCCGCAACATCACATGACCAGTGCACAATTATATGCAAAAACGGCTAAAGTAGAATGATCATACGCAAGATTATTTAGCCATGAGCTGTTTCGATTTTAGTTTCTTAGACATGAGACTTAGAGCTATATCGGACATCAAAGCCATCCATCCTTTTTTTTTTTGGGTAACAGCCAAGAGCAAGAAGCTTCGTTGCTAAATGAAAACAAGTAAGAGTCTATCAGGTTTATAGAGAACCAAACCGAGAGCTAAACAAGAGCCATGCAAATTAGAGAAAGATAGATAATAAAGGTACTGTCTAAATTTATACACTAATATATAGGAGGTGTTACATAGTCATACTACCTCGGCTACTGTCTTCGAGACTCATCTTCAGATGCTTTTTTTGAATCGGTTGAAGTACCAAGACGGACTTCAAACGACGAACATCACTCGAACATCCTAACAAGGGAGTGGGCGACTTCATCGGACTTCATCCCTGGATATTATCTCCGACCACATGCCGAGGATATCAACAAGCCATCGATTACTACAGCTGATGATTTGTCAAGACTGCCATGGAGAGCTAAGAGAGAATGATCCCATCGACTCCCATCTGATCCTCGGACTCGGGCACCTGCCGACCTCAAGGTCGGGACCTTGCTGACCACACGAGATGATTTTTCACGACTAACACCAATGACAACACATCCGAGTTAGGATCTCGATTGTATTCTGACCTCAGGTCACCGGCCTATCCTGTCATATAGGCTACCACTAGGAATCTTCATCAGAACATGGCTATCCATGACTAACAACTTTTGATTTGCAGATTCTCTATCCTAACGGCCTAATAGATCATGAATTAACCTACCGGCCTATATAACGGCCTACAACTCCTATACGAAGAGATAATGAAGAGACCCTAAAGGTACATGCACTGTCACGCAACAATAAGCTCATACTCTCCCTCTTCTACTATTGTCAAGCTCTAGCTGATTTAATCATCGGAAGGCCCTCCATCGGAGAACCCTCGATGAGTGTGGACTTCTTTTATAGGTCTCTTTTGGTGTCTCGATGCTTGAACCATCTTCTATTCTTGGCCACATCCTTTCGAAGCCTTGACACAACAGTTTGGTGCTAGAGGAAGGGTAGCAATCCAATAAAGGAGAGAGAGTATGTTGAGATACAACTACTTCACCACTTCCAACCGATAGTCTACTCGACGAAGTTAGGATGGAGTCATCTAGTCGTCCACCTTGAATGGGCCTATGTAGCCAGCACTGGTGCCCATGATAGTCCACCCATAGTGATTCGATGATTTGGTCCATCGAATCTGGGCACTGACTGATGCCACCCAACATCTATAGCAGATTGCAAAAAAATAACAACCAATCTACGACTGGTGGATCAACATGATCTTGGGCCTCGGTAGCAGGGGGTAGGATATCGAGTCAAAAAAATTTGAGGAGGCAGAAGACCACGCTAAAAATTAAAAGAGGTGAAGAAAGTGATTGAGGGATGTTGTTGATCTTTGATATGCTCAGACTCTCCATGATGATGTTGTCGCCATATCAATGATGATAGTAAATTGAAGGCTTCGATAGAACCTCCATTTCTCGGACATAGAATGTCAAGAATTTGAGGATATCTTATTAGTAAGATGTGTTCATTGATTATATCAACAAAAATTGAACTTTTATGCAAGTTTCTTGTTAAAGCGATCAATTGAAGGGCCCGACTAATATTAGCCATATCTGACCACAAACAAAATCATCGAAACTAACCAAAGATGTCTCAAAAAGGCATCCAAAACATAAGCTTGAGACAATTGGATCAAGTCTCATCCTTTCACATGGCCACTTGGCTCTTCTCATTTATAGATGAGTCGAATGGAAGCCGAGGATGACGACGAAGGGGTTAACCCTCTGAAAATCCCACACGATCACTTGGTACTCTTCGTCTACAGATGAGTCCAGCAGAGGTTGAGAATGATAATGAAGGGACTAATCCTTCGGAAACCCCACACAGTCACTTAGTGCTCCTTATTTATAGATGAGTCATGTAGAGGTTGAAGACGACAACGAAGGGGCTAACTCTTTGGGAATCCTATATGGTCGCTAGATGCTCCTCATCTACAGATGAGTCGAGCGAAGATCGAGAATGATGATAAAGGGACTAACTCTCCAAGAATCCCGCACGGCTATTTGGCACTCCTCGTCCATAGAGGAGTCGAGCAGAGGCCAAAAATGACAACGGTTGTAGGATATTCAGACACTAAAGTAAATTTTGATGATTGGATCGGAGGACCGATCCCTTAAAAATATCTCAACTCTAGCTGAGACCTCCAAAATTTTATTCGGCATAATGTGATGACTAAAAAATATCCTGACCCAAGTTCGGACTTCCAAAAATAAGATCCTCGGAATAGATCCGAGGATACAACCAAAGACATTGACTTGACAAAATCTATCTAACATTATTGAAATAGACTTCGAAAATCAACATCGGCAAAAATATAATCTCAAGAATAACTGTAATCTGAAAAGAATGCCTTCAGATGAGGCAACTATCGAAAAACCACCTGATCAGCCACATAAGCCGATCCGTGTGAAATAGCATCGGGCCAATTAACATGGGATAGACGGCGGCCTCTGATTGGTCAGATCATAACCGTTGATTCCCAACCTTTGAGGCTGAAATAATGATGTATCTCAAGCCGCCCATCCCTTATAAATGCTTTGGGATCCATGAAGCACCGAATCTTTTCAAATAATTAAGGTATGATTCGTGAAGCAACTTATCAAATCAACATTAGATTTCATGAAATGACATGACGGTTCACCTAAAAGCTAGACAACTCAGGTTCGTCAGTTCAGACACTCGCTGAGGACATATTCCAAGGACTACTACTTCTTTCATTCAAGACAAATGTCTTGAACTTGAAAGTGGAGGGCAAATGTTATGGGGTCATACTACCTTGGGCCTTATCCTCGGATGTCCTTCTCGGATCGATCGAAGTATCGAGGTGGACTTCAAACAACACACATCACTCGGATGTCCTAGCAACGGAGTGGGCAACTTCATTAGACTTTATCCCTGGACATCATCCCCGACCACATGACAAGGACATCAACATGCCATCGATGACTTCAGCCAACGATCCATCAAGAGCGCTATGGAGAGCTAGGAGGAAATGATCCTATCGACTCCCATCGGACCCCTAACTTGGGTGCCTACCGACCTCAAGATCGGAACCTTGCCGACCATATGGGATGATTTTTCATGACCAACATCGATGACGACACATCCGAGCCACAATCTTGGCTATATTCTGACCTTAGGTCATTGGTCTATCCTGCCACATGGGCTACCATCAAGAATCTTCATTAGAACATGGCCACTACCTATGACTAACAACCTCCGATCTATAGACTTCCTACTCTAACAGCCTAACTTATCATGATCTGGCCTATCGATCTGAGTAACGACCTACAACTCCACCTCTATATGAAGAGATAATGAGGGGATCCTCTAGATACATGCAACATCATGTAACACTAAGTTTATACTCTCCCTCTTCTACTGTTGTCAAGCTCCGGCTGATTTAATCATCAGAAGGTCTCTCATTAGAGAACCTCTGATGAGTGTGGACTTCTTTTGTAGGTCTCTGTCGATGTCTCGATGCTTGAACTGTCCTCTATCCTTAACCACATCAACATCCTCTGGAGCCTTGACATAATAGTTTGACGTTAGAGGAAAGACAGCAACCCAACGAAGGAGAGAGAGTATGGCGAGACATAACGACACCGCCATTTTCCATCGACAGTTCACCCAATGCAGCTAGGATGGAGTCACCTAGCCATTCATCTCGAACGGGCCTATGCAGTCAGCATCGATGCCCATGATGGTTGACCCACATTGATTTGACGACCTGATCCATTGAGTCTGAATATTGACTGACACCACCCAACATCTACAGCAGATTGCAGAACAACAATAGCTGACCTACAGCTGGTGGATCAACATGATCTCAGGCCTTGGCAACAAAGGGGGCAGGAGACTGAGCTGAAAAATCCGAGGTAGAAGACCATGCCAAAATTAGAAGAGGCAAGGAGAGTAACTGAGGGACATTGTTGATCTCCGATAAACTCAGACTCTCTATGACGATGCTGTCCCTATATCAATGATAATAGAAAATTAAAAGCTTCGATGGAACCTCTATTACTCAGACGTGGGAACACCCGAGAACTTGAGGATATCTCATTAGTAAATTATGTGTCTATTATTTATATTAATAAAAATAGAGCTTTTATGCAGGTTTCTAGTTAAGCAACCAATTGAAAGGCTTGACTAAAACCAGCCATATCCGACTATAAACAAAATCATTGAAACTAACTGAAGGTGTCTAAACAAGGCATCTAAAATATAAGCTTGAGATAATCAGATCAGGTCTCAAATCTTCATATGGCCACTTGGCATTTCTTGTCTATAAACGAGTCGAGTAGAGGTTGAAGACGATGATGAAGTGGCTAGTCCTATGGAGACCCTACATGGCCACTTAGCACTCCCTGTCTACAGATGAGTCAAGTGGAGGCTGAGAATGATGATGAAGGGAATAATCTTCCAGGGACCCCACACGACTACTTTGTACTCTTCATCTACAAATGAGTCGAGCAGAGGTCAAGAATGATAATGAAGGTGTTAGGAAAGATCCCTCACAAGTACGGAATATGAATCTTCTACTCAAGATCGCTAACTCAGATAACAATGCAGATACCGCATTAGAAAGAAAGAAAAAAAATAAAAAGAATATAATTAAATATGTGGATCAGTCCAAGATTTACCTCAGGACATACAAGCTTTACTGTGAAAAAAAGTAAATACGAGAGGAGATCACATCCTTTCAACTCCTATATATCAATCTCTCTATCTCTCAACAGCACTCCTTACAAAAGCTCTCACAAAAACCCCAAGAGAATATCTCTGTCCTCTCTTTGCTCCATGGGTCGCTCTCAGCCACTACTAGATCCTCAGGCTCGCCTCTGGCTCTTTGTTTCACAGACTCACTTTTATAGGGCCCAAACTTAGCTCAGATTGAAATAAGACTTTTAACAAGACTCAAAACGCACTTCTAACCATCTGATTGCTCCCACATGCATCCATGACCGTCTGATCATGCAAAACACCCCTGTAGACCATATGCAGACCACTCCCGCATGAACCAACTATAGATCGGGGCCTCTCCGTGCATGCTGCATGTCGAGCACTCGTTCCCGCATGTAAGCCACGACAAAAGCCTCCTAGACCAATGGCAGTCCATGCATGATGCATGGACCACATTTCTCCCATAAGCACATGGTGGACAGTGCGCCTGCATGCATCCTAGGCCGAGCACTGTGAGTAGGCCTGCGTGCTACGGGCCATGCATGCTGCAGGCCTTGCTTGGTCCGCATGTGCTGTAGTGGGCCTGG
>NC_025999.2:1772926-1841380 GCF_000442705.2 Elaeis guineensis
TACTTATGCACTGAATCTCTTTAGATGTATTGGGGCACATCCTTTTGGAAAGATGAATCCCATGCTTAAAGGATAGCAACCTATTCTTAGAATTTTCATACTGAATCTCTTCAACACCTCCTCTATATATATCTTCTATAAGAGGTCTAGCATCCTTTAGATCTATCTTATAGATATTTATTCATAAAATATAGGATGCTTCCCCAAGATCTTTCATAAAAATTCTTTAAATAATCAAATCTTAACTGAAGTCAGCATAGAAACATTATTTCCAATATGGAGGATCTAATTACATACAATATAAGGAATGTGATAATACTCCACTGACCTTCTTATATACATATGGCTTCTTCTCATTCCTAATGAAATCAAATGATTTGATCACATCCTTGAAATGAGTATTCTAATTTTGAAATATTTATTTTAGTCCATTGCAATTTGCATATCTTATGACTTTCATCACTGGAAGTAAAATCTAAAAACTGCTCCATATAGATATTTTCTCAAAATATCCATTCAAAAAAGTAATTTTCACATCCATCTGTCTGATTTATAATCTTAGTATGCCGCAATAGTAAGTAGTGTTCCGATGACTTTAGCATAACCGCAAGCGAAAAAGTCTCCTAATGGTCAATGCCTTCGTGTTAACTATAACCTTCTATCATGAGCCCTGTCTTATAGGTTTCTATCTTTCCATCCAAACCCATCTTTCTTTTTTAGATCCATTTGTATCTAGTAGGTACAATACCTATCAGTGGATCTACTAAAGCTTAGACTTACTTCAAATGCATCGAGTCAACTATTGACTTTGTTGCTTTCAGCTATTTTCGGAGTCGATGTCTGACATCACCTCGTAGTTTTGAGATCATCTCTATATTTTTTATCTCTCATATAGAATATTTTTCTATTTTCTGTATCAGAATACCTAAGTATCTTTCAAGAAGATAGAAAATCCTACTCGATCTATGAGGTGGAAGAAGAGTGCATGTACTGGCTCAACAGGAATAGATTCTATAGGTTCTATGATTCATTGCTCTTCAAGACTCCCTTTTCAAGCTCAATTTTTCTTCCACTATCTCCATATTTGATAAACTATTTTTCAAGAAGATATCATATCGGCTCACAACTACATTGTGATCATCTAAAAATAAAAGCAATATCCATAGACTCTCTAAGATATCCAATGAAATAAGATTTATAGGACGTAGCCTCTAACTTATCCATCTGTAGTCATTTGATATGGACCGAATATTTTCAAATCTTGATATGACCAAAACTTGATTTCTTACTACGCCACATCACATACAATGTGTAGAAATAGATTTAGAGAAAATTCTATTCAATAGCTAAATAGAAGTAAACAAGTATGTCTCCAAAGAAATAGAGAAAGATCAGGAAAGCTCATCATGAATCGAACTATATCCAACAGGATTTGATTCTTTTACTCCAATACCCCATTGAGCTAAGGTATTTTCGGAGGAGTCCATTGTGAGACTATGTCATTTTCTTTGAGATAGTTTAAAAACTCTCACTAAGGTGTACACCTCCTCGATCTAATCGAAGAACATAATAGACTTTTTAGTTTGCTTCTTTACCTCATATCTAAATTTTTAAACTTTTCAAAGACTTCAGATTTATATCTCATACATATCCATACCATAAATAATCATCGATAAAGATAATGAAATAAAGATGACCATCGCTGTTCTGCACATCAAACGGACTGCACCTATCAGTATGTACCAAGATAAGTATCTCAATGATCCTCTCCTCTTATACTACAAAAAATTATTTGGTCATTTTTTTTAAAGATAGGATTCACAAATTGGATAGGATATTAGCCAGAAAGCCCATCTTTCTTTAATCAATTTATCCTATCCTCTCCAATATAACCAAGCCTGAGGTGTCACATATACTTTAGATTCATCTCATCCCTAGATCTCCCAAATCCTATGATACTCACTATAAGTAGATCTGACATATCTTCTAAAGGCATATCTTTTTTTTTCTTCAAAAACTCTAGGTATATAGGATAGCTCCTTTTCCAACGGTCGTCAATGTTGCCATGGAAATACTTTTTTTGTTAGCGACCTTTTTCTTAGAAACTTTTTCTTTTGGCTTGCTCTCGATCTTTTGCTTCTTCATGGGCTTTTTCTTCTTTCAATTAGACTGTTTATTGATAGAAGTAGCCTACTCCACAATGAGAGCCATGCCCCTTGAACCCTTCAAGGCTCCTTCAGTAGTTATCAATTTGTTTAATAATTTGATATCAGTGCAGTCAATCTTATTCATATAGTGGTTTGCTATAAAATATGCTTATGAATTAGGAAGGGATTGTAGGATCAAATCCACTTACAATTCTTTATGCATCATTATGTCAAGCTTCTCAAGCTCCTCTAAATGATTGATCCTTATCAAATAATAATCATGGACAGACTGTTCTTTGGTCAATCATCGAACGGTTTGGTAATATGGAGATATCCTGATCAAGAATTTAGCTTAACTTCTTGAAACTTAAAACTATTTTAGGTTCCTAAGCTCATCTTTATAATTAAGTCCGATTAGACTATTGGTTTCAAGAATATGAGCGAGAGGATTAGAAACTGATTTTTTATTTTTGCAGAGAGTAAAGATTTTAGTTAAAATTTTATATTTATTTTAAAATATTTATTTTAAATATTTATTTTAAGATTATTTTTAAAAATATACGTGGCTCTCACTATTTTCTCAAATCTCTTACACTATTAAGGTAAAGAAATGAAAACCCCTCATGATTAGGGTTGCTAGTAATACTACAGTTTCACCAATTTGAGTACCATCTCACCTAACAGTTATTAATGATACGTAAATCAATGAGTGGACAACTCTTATCCAATGCTTCTTAAGCATGTTATAATCATTTTCGATCTTTAAGTCATGTATGCCTCACCTAATAGTTATTGACCTTATTTTTTAGTTAAGTCAGACCCATCATTCAATATATAGGCAAAGCCATCATCGCATCCCTCACTTGATAGTTATTGGACCCAATCTCATTTTTACCCCATAGTATCTCATGTTAATAAAGTGATTGCATCTTTCTGATGTAATTGAACCACTGTGACCAATCGAGAACAATCAACATCAGTATTTATGAGGAGTTTTAATTTAGATCTTAAATTATGATTATTTATATCTAATACAAATAAAATCTATAAAATATAAATAATAAAATCGATGATGATCATGGATTTAAGAGATTCAGACTTGAGCCACTAAACTGAATCGAGGTCTGTGGATCAAAGGTACAAGCACAGGCACATTAATTGGTTTGGTCGTCTTCAACTCTTTGAATTGATCTGAAGCATGTCCTCAATCTCATCATGATCAATACATTAATCCAGCCTCAACTAATTGCTCGACTTGATCTGTGCTTGTTATATGCTTTAGGCTTACGATCAATCAATCATTGACATACAACCATTCACATAATACAATCATAAAATATATACCACAAAAATTAATTATAACCCTTTAAATTATATGAGGCTCTCAAGCCTCCAAATTATATAAATTTGATGATACTCACTGGCCCCCAAAAATAAATACTTTTACATACACAAGATCCACAAACACAATACATCACAAAGATTATAAAAAGGATCGTAATCCTATGATCATCACCACATGTATCTCATACATAAAAAATAAAAACTTTTAGATTTGGGTGTTGAGCTAATCATTTAACATGGATTCGAAGAGATATCATGTGATCTCATCACTATAACTTTTTGATCTTATCGATCATCGATATTAGCTGATCAAATCAGCCAATAGGATCAAATTTCATATTTTTGAATCTTATTAAACAATCCAAAAATCATCATGTTCATGATCTTGTCTATTTGTGATCAATCATCACAAAAAGATTTCATGAAAACAGCAATGAAGTATGATCTATAATACCCAAACAGCAATCTAATCTTAAAATATATAAACCTGGCTCTGATACCACTGTTAAAAACTAGGATTTATTGATATGCATAGTGGAAGGATAAAATAAAATTTCAATTGATTTTGCAGTAGAAAAATAAAATTAATTTTAGATTATTAAACATGAGATCTCATCTCGAATTAATCCTAAATCCCTCATAGTTATTAAAATTAAGATTAAGAAGAAGAAAATCAGATCTTCACCTTTGCGTAGATAGTTTTTCATCGCAATCTAATGATCATGGATGTCTTCACTGTTTCTTTGAAGCCGCACAAGCATCCGACCTTTACAGGTATCTACACGAAGACATTGTCTGATCAGAGTATCTGATCTCACTGTGATGTTAGCTCTCTTGCAGAGATCTTCTTTAATGATAGATTTTTTTTCTCCCTTTATGCTAAAATTCTTTCTCAAAGATTTCAGTCTTTTCTCTTCGCAGCACACATTTTACATAGAAATGAATTAGAAATCTTTCTTGATTCTCTCTTGACTTTCTTCTTAAGGAAATTTAGCACCTCAACCTTTCTTGATTTTCTTCTCAAGAAAATCCAGCACCTCAGACTTTTCTTGATTTTCTTCTCAAAAAAAATATCCAACAGCTTCTCTCTTTCCTCCTTTTCCTTTTGCATGCATCCTATTGGGAGGATCTCTTATGAGTGCAAACATGGATCCTCTACCCAAGATCGCAATCGCTGGTGATGATGTTGATACCATAATAGAAAGGAAGAAGAGAGATGTACAAAGACATAATCAAATATGTGGATCAGCTTAAGACTTACCTTCATGGAATATTCAAGCTTCACTATGAAAGAAAGAATAAATACAAGAGGAGATCACACCCTCTCAACCCTCATACATCAATCTCTCTCTCAATAAGAAATACAAAAATCCTCACGAAGCTCTTAAAACCTCCCAAGAAAACTCTCTGGCCACTGCTATCCCCTTTGCTTATGCTCTAAGCCGTGACTGCTTACCCACAGGCCGTTAGACCCCTTTTAAAAGCCTAAACTGACTCCTATTATAATTCTAACCATCTGATCATCCCTACATGTGTCCGCAGCCGTTCGATCATGCCCACAAGCACCTATGGCTGCCCGATCGGGGAAAACAGCATTGGATCATGCATAGACCACAACAAAGATCGGTGACACCTCCTCCTGGACCACGCATGGACTGCATGGTGCCTGTGCCGTGCTCCTACATGGTGGACCACATGTGCACCGCACGTGGATCGTGTGCTGCGTATGCTGACTGCACAGTAGATCGTGCATCTTAGTTTGGCCGCAGCACCTGCACCGTGGGCTTCTCTATCTTGGGCTTCTCTGATGTGGGCTTCACTGTTGTGGATTGAATTCGAGACCTCAAAATCCAACAATCTCCATCTCGACTCGATATTTGGCCTCCACATAACTTTAAGAGCTTTTGGATCTTCTTGCTCCTATGTCCTGGAGCAAATATCTGACTACTCATAGATGGGCAAATATGAGAGTCAAACCAAGTGGCTCGATTCCATCTCTATCATGTGCTGTGACCTGCTTGACTTGAGACCTGCTCGAGATAGCATCCTACGGTAATAAAAATTTTATCCTGCGACATTACCTGTCATCCTCCCGAGTCTTATATCTCATGACCAATCGACCTGTACCTAAAGCTCCACCTCACTCTGAGCTTCTACTGGCTTCTAAAATTCTATCTCGTGCTAAGCTTCCTACCTAGAGGTAATATCCTCCATATCTCTTTCCTTCAACACAATCCTACTGCTGTGCAAAACTTTCAGGATTCCATCATCAGCTCTCCACTTGTAGCTGCTTGAATCCAGTCTGTTCAGTAAAATTAGATTACTCCTAAAATTGAATATTATCGAACCTCGTCCAATTTCTTCACTACTCTATTATGAGCCTATAAGCTGACGCTACCAATATCCTTGATCGTACAGCTCGATCCATCCAACAGATAAACAGTGCCCTAACTCATTGCTCTTTAAGGAGTCAAATAGCTTCCCTTGACAACAAACATGATGTGAACATACAGAATCTAAAATCTAATATGAAAAAAAAGTAGATACCTCATCAGACACTAAAAGAACATCATCACTTTCTTCTATATCACTACCTTGAATTGTCACCACAGTAGCCTTCATCGGATTTCTAAGCTATGGAGAATGTCTAACTTGATGTCCTAATTCATCATACTTGCAACACTTGATCTTGCTATAGTCCCTTGACTTAGACCTGGACCGCCCACCTTGCAATCCTCTATAGCTTCATCCTCTGCCACAACTACCTCCACTCACTACCATAGTCGAGTTGCCATCTGAATTTGAAGCTCGATTTTTTAGCTTGAGAACCTCATTCTGGAGAAGTATAGAAGTGATCTCATCCATCTTGATAGTATTTTTTTCACAAGAAGAGCAGTCACCAAAGACTCAAAAGAAGAAAAAGCGATGAAAGCAAGACCAACGTTCTGGTATTTTCTTCAACCTTCTCACCAATGCTGAGGAGATCAGTGAGAATCTTCTAAAAATTTTTTTTTAAAGAATTCAGATGGAAGAAAGGCTCTTCCCCTGAGTTAGTTATTTATTATAGTTAGGGAGGTATATGTACATGGATATTGGCTGAGTTAACTTTCCAACGTAGGAGATAAAAAGCATATCATTGCATGGGTGTGTCACATCAAACAATAGGAAGGATTGGGCCATGAAACCAAACAAAATAACCAAAATAGACCAAGTACAATAGCTCAAAACCCATGTGAAGATCTCACGACTCCAAAGCTAAGCTGCAAAAACTTTAAAAGGTTATGCTGACTAGCAGAGGTCGTCTCTCGCAACAGCTTAAAAAGACATCTTAGGTGCCATATAAATGATCAAGTTGAGTAACCATGTGCTGCAATTCCAATCGGTGGATGAAAAAGTCCAGCTCTTAAGAGTAAAAATGCTTGTTTTGATGTTAGCAGAGGCATGGAAGCTTGGAATTTGAAAACATGAGAGTTTCGCTCCTTCCATAAACACCACACACTAGTTACAAGCAGACATTGAAAGCTGGAAACTTATCTTTTACAGATCGAAGGAACCTCCAAGAATCCCAAATGTGAGTAAATGAGGTTGGCAGCTCTTGAAGGTGGAATTTGGATAGTATGATGAACCAGAAGGATTTGGAGAACTCACATTATAGTAGTAGGTGATCTGTAGACTCCAGATATACCCCACACAAGGACAAAAGATTTCAATGTTAACGCCCCTTCTCAACAGATTTTCTTTCGTTAAGATTTTATTATGATAACACAGCCAAATGAATAGCTTAGCCTTTTAGGAATGGGTATTTTCCCGATGAGTTTCCCAAAAAAGTGACCACTTCGCCATGCATAAAGAAGTTATAGCAGTGTTTAACACAATAGGATCCATGTTCATTTCATTTCCATATCCATTTATCAGATTCAGTTGGCTGTAGTGAAGGTTGAATGATTCGAGAAAGAGTCTGTAATTCATATCTTGCTTGCATAGTCATAGATTGTCGAAACTTAGTTTCAATATTGCGCTGGAAGAAACCTGCCATCGAACTTCTTTGATTTTTAGCAAAGTGGAACAGATGAGGGAAAGATTTGTTTAAAGTGGTGTCTCCAAACCAACAATCAAACCAGAAGAGAATTTGAAGTCCGCTGCCAAGTTTAGGTCAAAGAATTGTTTGAACAGGCCATATAAACCCAACATGGTACTCCATAATGGAGAGGCAATTTCAGTCAAGTATCTCGATGGTTCCATAAGTAGTCTCCTTGAATAGTAAATGGCTCTTAACAACTTGCACCATGGTTTCTGCTGATTGTTAAAATATCTCCACTACCATTTTAGTATAAGGGCTTGATTAAGGGTAAAGAGGTCTTAACTCCAAGGCCTCCATATTGTCTTGGCCTACAAACTTGATTCCAATTCAAAAGATGCTGATGTAGCTGCCAGTATGCTGGAAATTTCATATAAAGTGCCAGCAAAGCTGTTCAATTTTTAGGATGACCACCTTGAGAATCTTCAAAACTGACATATGGTAAATAGGATGGCACATAATATCGAGTTTATCAAGATTAAGCGACCTGCAAGGGGTGTGTTTCTGAAATTAATGAGATACTCCTGCATGCTCTGTCCCTCACTATCCACAGCTGATAGAATTGCTTTCAGAAGAAGAGAGTATTAGTGAGTGACTTCGCTATATACATTTTTCGAGCTTCATCCATATTATCGTCAGAAAAATCTCGTTGGCACATGGATCACCACATCATCCACTGAGTACAAGTGGATCATACTCACTATCTGCATCTGAAATACTTCCAACCCTTCTTCTCCATGGTATTCGATTTTTTCTCATACAAAAGAGCATCAATCTACCTTGTTGGATGAGCACATCCTTCATCCTTGCTTGTCATAGAGAGAAATTACTCTTTCCATTATATCGGTTGATCTCTATCTTGATTGAACATGTCTTCTCCATCTTCTTCAACCTCGATCAACCACGCCGCAACCTCGGACAACCTAACTCTGATACCACTTATTGGAAGATCCCTTACGAGTGTAAATATGGATCCCCCACCCAAGATCATAATCGCTGGTGATGATGTCGATACCATAATGAAAGAAAGAAGAGAGATGTACAAAGATACAATCAAATATTTGGATCAACCCAAGGTTGCCTCTATGGGGTATGTAAGCTTCACCATAAAAAAAAAATAAATACAAGAGGAGATTACATTCTCTCAACCTTCATATATCAATTTTGCTCTCAACAAGAAGTACAAAAACCTTATGAAGCTCTCAAAACCCCTAAGAAGACTCTCTAACCACTACTAGCCCCTCTGATCATGCTCTAAGCTACTATGCTTGCCCACAAGCCATTAGGCCCCTTTTAAAATCTAAACCAATTTTTGTTAGGATTCTACAGTTTGATCACCCCTACACACATCCGCAGCCATCCGATCGCTTCCGTAAGCATCTGTGGCTGTTCAATCGCATAAAATGGCACTAGATCATGTGAAACCATGACAAAGACCGATGAAGGCTCCTTTTGGACTACGCATGGATCGTGTAATGGTGGATTGTGTGGTGGACCACATGTGCACCACATGGACCGCGCACTGTATGCCCTGGATCGTGTGGTGGACCATGTGGTAGATCGTGCATCTTGATTGGGCCATCACCTGTACTCCTGCAAGCCGTGCCTACAGGCCGCATGCCTGCATCGTGGGCTTCTTGTCTTAGACTTTTCTACTATGGGCTTTGCTGCTGTAGGTCGAATTTAAGATGCCAAAATCCAACACACCCAACTATTAGATGTGCAAAGGTTGTGATGTCCAACCTCTTGGATATGTAAGAGAGAGAGAGAGATGGGCATGGGATAATAGGAGGCATGAGCTTGAGGCACTCATCCATTTGAGGCATAAGAAAGAGGGGCATCCAACCTTTTTAATGCGTGAACTCTTTCACTTAAGGGGAAATTAGGACTAGAGAGAAGTGGTGTTATCTCAAAGGGGGCATGAGGCTCTCCTTTCCAATGTGAACTCCTTCATGTGAAAACCTTATTATATGTCAAAACCCTTCTCACTTGGGCACCAAGAGTCCAACTCCCCAGGGACTCTCTTTCCCCATGTGAACCCAAGGAGATGTGAACTCCTATTAGGGGTGAAACATCTTTGGAGGTGTGGAGAAATCCTTCTCACATGAAACTCCTTTCATATGGAGATATGGGGCATGGAAAAGCTTAGGCGTTCCTTGTAGGCATGCTCTCCTTTTAGAAATCCTAAGGCTTTAGGACTCTAGGGCTTGAGGTGTGATGGGCCCAAGTTTCTTGGGTGTGGAACTCCTTCTATGTGAATACAAGAAGAACGTGAGAAAATATTGTTGCGATCAGGCACCTCGAATTTAGCTCGCAGCAGCAAAGATTAGATGCATAGAAGTCCAGCATGCAGCACATAACGTGAGGAGCCTAAAAATAAGCCCATAGATGCATCGCATGCAGGCCCACAGGAGGGTGGGGCCTTCAGGTGTGCATAGGCTCATGGGACGTGTGGCCCACATGCGGGACATGCAGTCCAGGCATGCGCTAGCCCAGTGCCGGTGCATGGGTGCGCAGCCCAAGCACATACCCAACGCACGAGGAGCACGAATTTGGTGCAGTCCACGATGGACTGCGTGGGAAGTCACGATCCATGCAGTCATCGTGGAACGAAGCAGTGCAAGGGCTAAAAATCATGGCTCACGGGTTATTTGCAAATCCAATGGCCCAGAAGCTCACGGGAGCGATCCAACATTTCTGATGGTGAGCGGGCATAATCAGGTGGGTAGGAGCGCAATTGAGCGGCCAGAACAGCATGCAGAAGGGATCTGATGGTTAGGAATGGTCGTGGACTACGTTTAGGACTGTGCTTCGATCTGGAGAGGTTTTGACCCTATAAAAAGGGCTGATAGCTATGGAGAGGAGCATGGCTCAGTGGATCTTAGTGGGTCTCAAGGAGACGAAGGCGTCTCAGGGAGATCGAGAGCAAATCTCAAGGAGATCGAGGGCATCTCAAGGAGACAGAAAGCGCGTAGCAGAGCATCTAAGGGAGACTGAGGGTGTCTCAGGGAGACTGAGAGCAAGCATCTCAGGGAGATCGAGAGTGGGTCTCAGGGAGACCAAAGGCATCTCAGGGAGATCAAGGAGCATCTCGGGGAAGGTCAGAGAGAGACCATAAGGGTGCCAAGGGCATTAACAGCAATCAAAAGTGTCCTAGAATGGTCGAAAAAGTGGCTTATAGGGGCAGAGGCTGAGGCATATTGTAGTGGCTGAGAACATCACAGGAAGCATCAAGGATGTCGAGGATCTGATACCATAGGTCTATGAGAGGATCTCCTTGGATTATCTTTAAGAGTATTGTATGGGTGAGTGCTTCTAGATTGAGAGAGAGGGTTGATATATGAAAGTTGAGAGTATGTGATCTTCTCTTATATTTATTTTTTTCTCATAACTGAAGCTTGCATGTCCCATAGAGGTAAGCTTTGGGCTGATCACGTATTTGATTATATATCTTTTTTATTTTTTTTTCTACTGCAACAATGGTACTAGATCTCTGACAAATATATGGCACCTCTAGGGTGAGGAGTACCTTCTGTAAGTCAATCACCTTTGACAGATAGAGTCCCAAGGACATAGATTTTGATCAAATCAAAATTCTTATCTCATAAAGAGTCCTATTACCCTTGGATTTGATCATGTCAGCTCTTTACATTATCAAACCTTTGACTTGTCAACCTTTGACATGTCAAATTAAATCCAACTATCTGATCAGACATAACTCTTGTGTGATTCCATAAGTTTATTTTATCTAGTAGTGAGATATATTATGATCTCTATCAATAATATTATTAAATTTTTTTAATAGATTGGAAAATTTAATTCATCCAATAAAAATTATTGACAATCAAAATAATTCATATGAGTTTCACAATCCATAAGTGACGTCTAGCAACATGTAGTGGCATTCCAACAGAACAAAATAGATAAATTATAGGTACATTATCATGTGATTCATCCTTGAATCATGAGTTTTGACAAAATACATGTTATGAAATTTTTATCAAACCCTATAATCCATTATATGTCAAATTTATTCATTTAATTTTTGATATGAAAATTATTGGAATTTTTTCATCATTCATACTATCCTGGTCAAGATCTTCTAAACTTGATCTCATAAATTATATAAGACTATCTTTTTATCTACTAAGATGATAGATTTCATCTAAATACACAACCTATTCTTACTGCAATCAACATGCACTGCAAAGATTCATATGACTAGGAGATCAAGTGTATGTACAGTCAAACTACAGAAATCTTATTGTGAATAGCTAAAGCACCGCAGGTTAAAGAACTAGTTATGCTATTATAGCATCGAGCAAGTTATTGATGAGTGAGTAGATATTCAAGTGATTTCTCATATTGATCTTACTTGATATCCTTATTCTCTAATAATCACTTACACTCTTATTCCAATATCTCACACTATAACTGAGACTTATCTATTCTAAAAGAGAAGCGATCCGTGCACCAATCTATCTGGATCAATCATCATCTCTATGATGATCTATCGATCAAAGCATTTAAGAATTAATCATCAATGATACATATTTTAAATTCTTAATACTTAAAAATATGTTCATCTTATTAATTTTTTGAATGATTCATGGACACATACACAATATGAATGAAATAATTAACCCAATATCATGATATTAAATATAAAATTATATCTTGAATAAATATATATGTCTGTCTGATTGGCTTATAGGGCATACATCTAACAGTTCTGACATGGATTGATATTTTCTAGTCATCGCATCAGCTGAATAAATTTGAAGGTCGTAGTCGAAGCTGAGATATCTTCGAGGGATCGATCCTTCGATCTGATTATCGACATCCAGTTTGTGTCTGAATATCCTACAACCATCATCATTTTGGCCTCGCTCGACTTATCTGTGGATGAGGAGCGCCAAGTGCCATGTGGGTTTTCAGAGGGTTAGCCCATTCGTTGTCATTTTCGGCCTCCACTTGACTCGCCTATACACGAAAGCATCAAGTGGCATGTGGGATCCTTGGAGGTTAGCTCCTTTTGTTTAATTTTGGCACCTCGAATTTCACTACAATAGCCCAAGATAGAGAAGCCCACAACAAAAAGGCCCAAAAGGAGAAGCCCGCACATGCGTGGGCTTGTAGGCGCACCGAAGCCCGACTATAGGCGCCCAGCCCACTGTAGTGCTGTAGGCATTGGCTCAGGTGGGGCCTGCAGCACATGCAACCCACTGCGCGTAGGCCCACCCACAGCATGCGGCCAGGATGCATGCGGGCATGCAGTCCAAGCGTTGCCCATGCGATGCATGCACGCGCCCGCAGAGAAACACAGTCCATGCATCGTGCATGGACCGCCTTGGTCCAGAGGCTTTTGTCATGGATCATGCATGTAGACGAGCTCACGAAACATGGCATGCACAGAGAGGCCCTAGTCCACAGCTGGTTCACATGGGAGTGGTCTACGCACGTCTATAGGGGTGTTTTACACGATCGAATGGTCATGGACATATGCGGAGTGATCGGATAGTTAGAAATATGTTTTGAGTCTTGTTGAAAGTCTGATTTTGATCTAGACTAAGTTTGGGCCCTATAAAAGTGATCTATGGAATAGAGAGTCGAAGAGCGAGCCTGAGGATTTGGTAAGACTGAGAGCAGCCCGAGAGAGCAGAGAGAGTCTCTTGAGGTTTTTGTGAGAGTTTTTATAAAGTTGAGTGCTTCTTATTGAGAGAGAGAGATTGATATATAAAAGTTGAGAGGGTGTGTCTCCTCTTGTATTCATTCTTTTTTTATAGTGAAGCTTGCATACCCATGGAGGTAAGCCTTAGGCTGATCCACATATTTGATTGTGTTCTTTTTATTTCTTTCTTTCTTTCTGTTAGGTATTAACATCGTCATCTAAGTTAGTGATCTTGAATGGAGGATGATATTCTGCACTCATGAAAGATCTTTCCAACATGTGGTATCAGAGCATATGGTTATCTAGATTGCAGCGATATTGATCGATGTTGAAGAAGATAGAGAAGACAGGCTCAATCAAGGTAGAGATCAATCGGTATGATGAAAGAGCAATTTTTCCTACAACAAGTGAGGTGAAAGATGTGCTCATTCAATAGAGATTAATCATACTCTCTTATGCAAAGAGAAGTTGACTATCATGGAAGAAAGACTTAGAGGTGGCAACAGATGTAGGTGATGAGTAGATCTGCTTGTACTTGATGGATGATGTGACGATCTATGTGTTTAGTGAGACTTCTTTGGCGATAATGTGGATGAAGCTTGAGGAGATGTATATGACAAAATCATTCACCAATACTCTCTTTTCTGAAAGTATTCTATTGGCTACAGATGAGTGAGGGACAGAGCATGTAGGAGCATTTCAACAACTTTAGAAGATCTCACTGATCTCTCCAGTTTGTAGAAGGTTAGAAGAAGACCAGGATATTGTCTTACTTTCCCACTTCTCCTTCTTTTTGAGTCTTTGATGACTACTCTTCTTATGGAGAAGAGCATCATCAAGATAGAAGATGCTACTTTTGCACTTCTCAGAATGAGATTCTCAAGCGAGAGAACTGACCTTAAGTTCAAGTGCCGACTCGGCTATGGCGGTGACTAAAGACGGTGGTGGAGAGGATGAAGGGGTAGAGGATCGCAAGGTGGGTGATCCAGGTGTAGGTCCAAGTCGATGAACTTCAGTAAGATCAGATGCTAAGATGAATAGTTGGGGCATCGACTCAAAGATTATCCATAGCTCAGAGATCGGATGAAGGCTACTGTGATGGTGGTTTAAGGTAGCCATACAGAAGAGAGTAATTATGTTCTTCTAATTTCAGATGATTATCTACTTCTTTCTATAGTGATTTTGAATTTTGCACGTTCGCATCATGTATGTTACAAAGAGAGCTATTTGACTCCCTATAGAGCATGAGGGCATTGTTCATCTATCGAATGGATCAGTTATGTGATCAAGGATATTGGGACTATAAACTCATGATGGAGTGGTGAAAAATTGGATGAGGTCTGATACATACCAATTTCAGGAATAATCTAATTTCACTGAGTAGGCTGAATTTAAGCAGCTATAGATGGAGAGCTGATGATAGAATACTGAAGATTTTGCACGACAATAGATTGTATTGAAGGGAAGAGGTATGGAGGATAAACCTCTTGGTAGGGAGTTCAGCACGAAATGGAGCTTCAAGAGCCAGTGGAGCTCAGAGTGAGATGGAGCTTCAGGTGAAGTAGCTTAGATACAAGAGGGAGACTCGAAAGAATACAGATGACATCGTAGGATGAACTTTCTATTACCGTAGGAGACTATTCCGAGCAGATCTCAAGTCAGACAGATCATAGCAATGACAGAATGGGATCGAGTGGTCCGCTCGACTCTCATGTTTGTCCATTCATAAGTAGCCAGATATTTACCTAGGGCATGGGGGCAAGAAATCCAGAAGCTCTTAAAGTTAGGTGGAGGCCAAATGTGGAGTTGAGGTGAACATTGTTAGATTTTGGTGCCTCTAATTGACCACAGCAGTCCAAATAGAAAGCCACAGAAAAAAGCCCAAAAAAGAAGCCCGCAGGCCGACCTGTAGGTGCCCAGGCCCACTACAGCACATGCGGCCCAAGCAAGCCTGCAGCATGCATGGCCCGAGCATGCAGGCCTGCTCACAGTGCCCGGCCTAGGATGCATGCAGGCGCTCTGTCCACCATGTGCTCATGGAGAAATATGGTCCATGCATCATGCATGGACTGCCATGGTCTAGGAGGCTTTTGTCATGGCTTACATGCGTGCAACGAGTGCTGACATGCAGCATGCACGGAGAGGCCCCGATCTATAGTTGGTTCATGCGGGAGTGGTCTGCATATGGTCTACAGGGGTGTTTTGCATGATCAGACGGTCATGGATGCATGTGGGAGCAATCAGATGGTTAGAAGTGCGTTTTGAGTCTTGTTAAAAGTCTTATTTCAATCTGAGCTAAGTTTGGGCCCTATAAAAGTGAGTCTGTGAAACAAGAGCCAGAGGAGCGAGCCTGAGGATCTAGTAGTGGCTGAGAGCGACCCATGGAGCAAAGAGAGGACAGAGATATTTCTTGGGTTTTTGTGAGAGCTTTTGTAAGGGTTGAGTGCTTCTTGTTGAGAGATAGAGAGATTGATATATAGGAGTTGAAAGGATGTGATCTCCTCTCGTATTTATTCTTTTTTCACAGTAAAGCTTGTATGTCCTGTGAGGTAAATCTTGGACTGATCCACATATTTAATTATATTTTTTTATTTTTTTTTTCTTTCTAATGCAGTACTGCATCATTATCTGAGTTAGCGATCTTGAATAGAGGATTCATATTCCGCACTTGTGAGAGATCCTTCCTAACACCTTCATTATCATTCTTGACCTCTGCTCGACTCATTTGTAGACGAAGAGTACAAAGTAGTCATGTGGGGTCCCTGGAGGATTATTCCTTCATCATCATTCTCAGCCTCCACTTGACTCATCTGTAGACAGGAGTGCTAAGTGGCCATGTAGGGTCTCCATAGGACTAGCCACTTCATCATCGTCTTCAACTTCTGCTCAACTCGTCTATAGACAAGAAGTGCCAAGTGGCCATATGAAGGATGAGACCTGACCCGATTATCTCAAGCTTATATTTTAGATGCCTTGTTGAGACACCTTCAGTTAGTTTTGATGATTTTATTTATAGTCGGATATGGCGATTTTAGTTAGGCCTTTCAATTGGTTGCTTTAACTAGAAACCTACATAAAAGCTCTATTTTTATTAATATAAATAATAGACACATAATTTACTAATAAGATATCCTCAAGTTCTCGATGTTCCACGTCGAGTAATAGAGGTTCCATCGAAGCTTTTAATTTTCTATTATCATTGATATAGGGACAGCATCGTCATGGAGAGTCTGAGTTTATCGGAGATCAAAAATGTCCCTCAGTTACTCTCCTTGCCTCTTCTAATTTTTGGCATGGTCTTCTACCTCGGATTTTTTCAGCTCAGTCTCCTGCCCCCTTTGTTGCCAAGGCCCGAGATTATGTTGATCCACTAGCTGTAGGTCAGCTATTGTTGTTCTGCAATCTGCTGTAATGTTGGGTGGTGTCAGTCAATATTCGGACTCAATGGATCAGATCGTCAAATCACTGTGGGTCAACCATCATGGGCATCGGTGCCGACTGCATAGGCCCGTTCGAGACGAATGGCTAGGTGACTCCATCCTAGCTGCGTTGGGTGAACTGTCGATGGAAAATGGCGGTGTCGTTATGTCTCACCATACTCTCTCTCCTTCGTTGGGTTCTGCCTTTCCTCTAACGTCAAACTATTATGTCAAGGATCCAAGAATGTTGATGTGGTTAAGGATAGAGGACAGTTCAAGCATCGGAACATCGACAGAGATCTACAAAACAAGTCCACACTCACCAGGGTTCTCCAATGGGAGACCTTCTGATGATTAAATCAGTCGGAGCTTGACAACAGTAGAAAGAGAGAGTATAAACTTAGTGTTACATGATGTTGCATGTATCTAGAGGTCCCCTCATTATCTTTTCATATAGAGGTAGAGTTGTAGGTCGTTACAGAGATCGATAGGCCAGATCATGATAAGTTAGGCTGTTAGAGTAGGAAGTCTATAGATCGAAGGTTGTTAGTCATAGGTAGTGGCCATGTTCTCATGAAGATTCTTGATGGTAGCCCATGTGGCAAGATAGGCCGATGACCTAAGGTCAGAATATAGCCAAGATTGTGGCTCGGATGTGTCGTCATCGGTGTTGGTCATGAAAAATCATCCCATATAGTCGGCAAGGTTCTGATCTTGAGGTCGGTAGGCACCCAAGTCAGGGGGTTGATGGGAGTCGATAGGATCATTTCCTCCTAGCTCTCCATGGTCTCTTGATGGATCGTTGGCTGAAGTCATCGATGACATGTTGATGTCCTTGTCATGTGGTCGGGGATGATGTCTGGGATAAAGTCCAATGAAGTTGCCCACTCCGTTGCTAGGACATCCGAGTGATGTGTGTTGTTTGAAGTCCACCTCGATACTTCGATCGATCTGAGAAGGACATCCGAGGATAAGGCCCAAGGTAGTATGACCCCATAACATTTGCCTCCCACTTCCAAGTTCAAGGCATTTGTCTTGGATGAAAGAAGTAGTAGTCCTTGGAATATGTCCTTAGCGAGTGTCCGAACTGATGAATCTGAGTTGTCTAGCTTTTAGGTGAACCGTCATGTCATTTTATGAAATCCAATGTTGATTTGATAAGTTGCTTCACGAATCATACCTTAATTATTTGAAAAGATTCGGTGCTTCATGAATCCTAGAGCATTTATCAGGGATGGGCGGCTTGAGATACGTCATTATTTCAGCCTCAAAGGTTGGGAATCGACGGTTATGATCTGACCAATCAGAGGCCGCCGTCTATCCCATGTTAATTGGCCCGATGCTATTTCACATGGATCGGCTTATGTGGCTGATCAGGGTGGTTTTTCGATAGTTGCCTCATCTGAAGGCATTCTTTTTGGATTACAATCATTCTTGAGATTATATTTTTGCCGATGTAGATTTTCGAAGTCTATTTCAATAATGTTAGATAGATTTTGTCAAATCAATGACTTCAGTTGTATCCTTGATCTATTCTGAGGATCTTATTTTTGGAAGTCCGAACTTGGGTCAGGATATTTTTAGTCATCACATCATGCCGAATAAAATTTCGGAGGTCTCAGCTAGAGTTGAGATATCTTTAAGAGATCAATCCTCCGATCCAATCATCAAGATTTACTTTAGTGTCTGAATATCCTACAACCGTTGTCATTTTTGGCCTCTGCTCGACTCCTTTATGGACGAGGAGTGCCAAGTAGCCGTGCGGGATTCTTGGAGGTTAGCCCCTTTATCGTCATTCTCGATCTCCGCTCGACTCATCTGTAGATGAGGAGCATCTAGCGACCATATGGATCCCAAAGAGTTAGCCCCTTCGTTGTCGTCTTCAACCTCTGCATGACTCGTCTATAGATAAGGAGCACTAAGTGATTGTGTGGGGTTCCCGAAGGATTAGTCCCTTCATTATCATTCTCAACCTCTGCTAGACTCATCTGTAGATGAAGAGTACCAAGTGATCATGTGGGATTTTCAGAGGGTTAACCCCTTCGTTGTCATCCTCGGCTTCCATTCGACTCATCTATAAATGAGCAGAGCCAAGTGGCCATGTGAAAGGATGAGACTTGATCCAATTGTCTCAAGCTTATATTTTGGATGCCTTTTTGAGACATCTTTGGTTAGTTCCGATGATTTTGTTTGTGGTCAGATATGGCTGATATTAGTCGGGCCCTTCAATTGATCGCTTTAACAAGAAACTTGCATAAAAGTTCAATTTTTGTTGATATAATCAATGAACACAACTTACTAATAAGACATCCTCAAATTCTTGACATTCTATGTCCGAAAAATGGAGGTTCTATCGAAGCCTTCAATTTACTATCATCATTAATATGGCGACAACATCGTCATGAAGAGTCTGAGCATATCAAAGATCAACAATATCCCTCAATCACTCTCTTCACCTCTTCTAATTTTTAGCGTGGTCTTCTGCCTCCTCAAATTTTTCGGCTCGATATCCTACCCTCTGCTACCGAGGCCCGAGATCATGTTGATCCATCAGTCGTAGATTGGTTGTTATTTTTTTGCAATCTGCTGTAGATGTTGGGTGGCATCAGTCAGTGCCCAGATCCGATGGACCAGATCATCGAATCACTATGGGTGGACTACATGGGCACCAGTGCTGGCTACATAGGCCCATTCAAGGTGGACAACTAGATGACTCCATCCTAGCTTCGTCGAGTAGACTATCGGTTGGAAGCGGTGAAGTAGTTGCATCTCATCATACTCTCTCTCCTTCATTGGATTGCTACCCTTCTCTAGCACCAAACTGTTGTGTCAAGGCTTTGAAAGTATGTGGCCAAGAATAGAAGATGGTTCAAGCATCGAGACACCAATAGAGACCTACAAAAGAAGTTCACACTCATCGAGGGTTCTCCGATGGAGGGTCCTCCGATGATTAAATCAGCCAGAGCTTGACAATAGTAGAAGAGGAAGAGTATGAGCTTATTGTTGCGTGACGGTGCGTGTACCTTTAAGGTCTCTTCATTATCTCTTCATATAGAAGTTGTAGGCCGTTATATAAGCCGGTAGGTCAATTCATGATCTGTTAGGCCGTTAGGATAGAGAATCTGCAAATCAGAAGTTGTTGGTCATGGATAGCCATGTTCTGATGAAGATTCCTAGTGGTAGCCTATATGACAGGATAGGTCGGTGACCTGAGGTCAGAATACAATCGAGATCCTGACTCGGATGTGTCGTCATTGGTGTTGGTCATGAAAAATCATCTCGTGTGGTCAGCAAGGTCCCGACCTTGAGGTCAGCAGGTGCCCGAGTCCGAGGTCAGATGGGAGTCGATGGGATTATTCCCTCTTAGCTCTCCATGGCAGTCTTGACAAATCATCGGCTGTAGTAATCGATGGCATGTTGATGTCCTCAGCATGTGGCCGGGATAATATCCAGGGATGAAGTCCGATGAAGTCGCCCACTCCCTTGCTAAGATGTTCGAGTGATGTCCGTCGTTTGAAGTCCATTTTGGTACTTCGACCAATTCAAGAAGACATCTGAAGATGAGTTTCGAGACAGTCGTCGAGGTAGTATGACTATATAACACCTCCTATATATTAGTGTATAAATTTAGACTGTACCTTTATTATCTATCTTTCTCTAATTTGCATGGCTCTTGTTTAGCTTTTGGTTTGGTTCTCTATAAATCTGATAGACTCTTACTTGTTTTCATTTAGCAACGAAGCTTCTTGCTTCTGGCTGATACCCAAAAAAAAATGGATGGATGGCTTTGATGTCTGATATAGCTCTGAGTCTCATGTCTAAGAAACTAAAATCGAAACAGCTCACGGCTAAATAATCTTGCGTATGATCATTCTACTTTAGCCGTTTTTGCATATAATTGTGCACAGGTCATGTGATGTTGCGGCTATCAATAAGGGGCAATGTCATGAAAACCCGATGAGGTTTCAACTCGCAAGTCTTGAATTTACCGTAAGGTACAATGCGAGAGAGAGTGAAGCAGCTAGTGTAGGAATTTAGAAAATATTTACTTGATTCAGTTATAGAATTTAAAGTAAATTATCTTCACCTCTCTGGAGGTTTGGAATAATTACATGATCCCACCTACCGTTTCGAAACCCTCTGATCAAATAAAAAAATCAAAATTTAAAATAAAAAAAATATAAGATATTTTAAGACTCAAATAGATTAGATAACGATGATGTTAGTAAAAATTATCAAATAGATTGCTAGTTTATTTAATAAAAAAATATTTATAGGGAGTTACATGTCATGTATATAGTGAAAATTAAGTAGTAGAATATATATTTTTAAAATATTAAGTAAAATTTATAATTGCTTTAAACTTTGAGGGAGATCATTGTAATTTATTTTAGAATTTATTATCCAAGATCTGTTTCCGGTATGTTGTTCCTGATGGCATCCTCTCTTTTGAACAGATTAAAGAGAATCAGAATCAGTGCACTAATTCCAAATTTTTAAAGATAAATCATCTAGTTCCTAATTTTTCAAGATAAATCACTTTTGGACAAGAATTATTAAGCTGCCCCAATTTTCTCCAAATCTCAAAAATAATTATTGATTAGAACTATTCTATCATGTGGCTTTTGGACCATCTAATAAAACATCATCATGTTATTCGGTGATTCATAATTTCAAAATTTTTTCTTTGTTGAAAAATGTGAATGGAAATAAAATACACCGTTTAGTCATTTTCAATCCAAATTTTATTAGATCCTTTTGATCTCATTGAATGATGTGATGATATTTTATTGGATAGTTCAAAATCCACATAATAAAATAATTCTAACAAATAATTTTTTGAATCCCGGTGTAAGTTGAGAACTCACAGCAAATAAGGCAAGAAGTTTGTTTTCTGTTTTGGAGAGAGAGTCCTACGGAGGAGATATCCGTAATATTCAGCTTAGGGATGGTAATCTAATAAATGCGTTGGGTTTTTAGTTTCATAAATATGCACGCTTGATTTCCCGCCAGAGTTTATAATTTAAATCTTTGAGCACTTTCCGCTTTATATAATAGATTCAAAGAGTTTAGCTTCAGAATTGTTAGAAGCACAATGTAATTTTTCAACATACCGGATGTTACCAAACAGAATCCGCATTTAGAGCACCGATCAAGATGCAGAGGAAAAAAAAAGTCGTGGTTTTACATTTCTTTTTAAATGAAAAGTTCTGTAACATATGATCTCGTAAGTTTTTCTGTAACAAAAGATTTCTACAGTGGAATAGGTTATCGCGTATACAGGTTAGCAATATGAAATTGCTACGATTGCTGTGCCAGATTAAGTTGCATATCAGGTCCCCTCTCCCCAAACATAGAAAACTCTTCAGGAACGGGAACCTCAAGTTCAGAGCAAACAAACTGAATTATACTTCTTGGGACACTGCCGAGAGACATCTTGTTTACAGTCACAGCAATGGAAAAATCATGCTCTATGTTGCAAAAGCCAACGGATCCACCAATTCCAGAATGCCCAAAGCTTGTGAACTTACTGCTGTCAGATTTATATCTCCGAAATCCAAGCCCAAATTTGCCATCTGCAATAACCAAGTGTGAGTAGTCACCCACACCCATGAATGCATTATGGATTTTAGGATTGCTGAAGATCCTGCGAACATTATTATCAGCTTCATCACCAACACTGGCTATAAGACTATAACCCTTATCATTAGAGGTACTTGCACTATGACCATTGCCATACTGTAAGGATTTACTGATGCCATTGGCTGCTATTACAGTACCATTTTGTGGTTCGGGATCAGCTATCTCCTTGTCCTTGCTGCCCTTCTTCTTTCTAGGCTTTTTTAAAGAAGGAAACTTGGGAATGTGGATGTGACTGCCAAGAAGTGGCTTGGAGTGGTGTGAGTGTGGTGGAGGAATAAAGCCTCCTGTTGCGAGAGCTGCATAGTAGCGTGCTAGAGCACGTGCTGAGCAGTGCCCATTGGCAGCAGGAATGATGGCACGGCGCATGTTAAGTGTGTTGAAGAGAACAGGGAGGCCAGATGCAATCTCTGCTACATTTCCCTGTTGTAAACTGGCTGGCAGGTCTGGCCGTGCGCTGATTGCTGAGAGCTTTTCCAGATCTTCCCTGTCAAGTGTAAGTGTCGCTAGTCGAGATTCCACACCTATAAAAGTATTCAATATTTTAGAATCTATTAGACAAGCGCAAATGGATCTTTCCTAACAAGCAAATGATTGTAAATTATTAAAAAAAATGATTAATATATTTCATGTGAAATCAACGAGCATATAACAACAATGAAAAAGAATTATATATACCATATATTGCTGCTAAAAAAAACAATGATGAAAAAATTGTGTTAAAAAAATCAAGACAATGTATTTTTCAAAAATAAGTGATGAGTGCTTCATGAAATACATTAACATTCATGAACTGCAAAAAAATTCAATGCTTGCAAATTGCGACCAGGTGGACATACAAAATGCTCACAAAAAACATGCTCATTTATGACATACATCAGGAACTTGCTGAGATCTATATCTGGGCTCAGGCAAAAGCATGTTTATGTATGAAATGCATCAGGCACTTGCTGAGATTATGGACTCGAGAACATGTTTAAGCATGTGAAAAAGTAAACCATTTTTATGGACAGCACCTGACCTTGTTCACCAGTACTTCAACACCAAAACCAGCTACACCAGTATCTCCAATGCATAAAAGTTGTCATATGAATGTACAAGCTACATGACATTAGAGTACTATCAAGCTGCAAGACGAGGATACCCTTTTCACCTCATCAACCAACAACACTATACCCCATCTTCTCCAGAACCTACATAAACAAATTTATCATATTTAGTACTACAAATTCCAACTCCAGCTCTAACCCAGGTGACCTTCTCTTAGCCCACATTCCAGAAACAGCTGGTGCCTAACTTGAATCCCATCAGACCAGCATTTCTGAAAAAATCTCAAACAGCCGAACACTAAAACCTCTGACCTTAATATCACCTACGATAACACTCCAGAAATGCACTTCTCAAGAGACCAAGTTTACCTTCAGTCTACAACCCATGTTCATCCCATCTGATACCAGCTCTCTCCATAGAACACCATATTTCTCTTAATGCACCCAAAGCTTTGAGAAATCATACAGCTGCCTTTTTCCAAGCATGCAGTGGACTCTAAGCGCAATAGCCCAGGGCAGTCCAATGTCTTCAAATTTGCAGAAACTGGGAAATTTAAGGAAAGGGAAGTGCAGCATTTTACCGAGAACTCTAAAGGAAGTAAATATATGTGGTAGGTAGAATCACATAATGTAATTGACTACCAATGAAATAACCCATGCTATATTCAAGCAAATGGGTGAATTACTGCGGACCAAATGATGGGGTAAGAAAAGAAAAGAAAAAGATGTCAACTCCTTGACCAATTACTTTTTCATTAATGCAGCCTACTCACTACACCCAAAAAGGTGGGTCTTCTTCACAAACACGTATGTGCGGGTTCTGTAAATCTGAAAATTGAAAGATGGGGGAGACAAACAGAATTTTTGCAAGCTACTACTTACTAGCACTATGTATGAGCATTTCCCTAGCTCAGAGCAAGCTGGTACATGCATATATACATGTAATACCATACCCATTTTCATACAGAAGTTACAAACTAAGAACTTTATTTCATGGGATTAATCAAATAACCATAACCAAAAGTTTTAAGGTAACATGCCTTAGTAACTACTTTGAATTATAGCCAAAACTATTAGCAAAGACCATCAATTTATGATCTATATTACGTTTATATTCTTTAAGGTAACCTAATAATAAATTTGGACCTAGATATAGATAAAGATTTTATACATGCCTGGAGGAATGCCAATATAAAGCTCGCCTTCGATGTTGAGTGGGTGAATTATAGCTTCCTCCAAGACATCTTGAAATTTCTTTCCACATGCGCGCTGTTTCAACCAAATAATTTAGAAGAATTGAATCAAAAGGACAAGAATACCTAGAAGAATGAACAAATCCAAGTGAAAGAGAACACAAAAAATATAGCAAACAAGTTAGAAAAAAAATCATGGGAAATCCCATAAGCACCCCCAAAGCTATTCTTACATGCTGGGGAACATCTCAGAGCATTGTAATATCATGAATGTCTGGATACTTAATGGCACGGTATCTAAAGCCTAACATTTCTTTCATGGTGACAGGCAGGACCAAAGCTTTGATTATTTCGAATGAGCAAAAAAATATTTTGATAGAAATTTATATAGAAGCGAAGTATTTGGACAGAACCATTGGCTGCTGTGATATTTTGAAAAGCAAAAAAGGCATACCTCTATAATTCCACCACACAGCCAACCAAAGGACAAGTAATGATATAGTTGCTGGGAACCAGGTTCAGTCTCAGGGATTGACTTGGCAATGTGTTGTAGAGATTCTTCCCAGTCACACATTAATAAAGGATTTTTCCTCATAACATCAGCCATTGCATTGTGCAAACCAGATGTATGGTTAAGGACATGGTGGACCTACACAAGAAGATAAAACAATCAGTGAAACGTGGAAACAATCTCTTAATGCTCACGAGAAGTTAGCAATCAGTTACATTTTACAGTACAAAATTTAAAATTTTCTTTACCTTTATTAGATCTTTTTTATTGGCAGCAAAATCTGGCCAAATGTTGGCAATGGTCTCCTCAAGCTTGAGTTCCCTGCAAGAACAATTAAACCATTTCTTATGGTTCCACTACCAAAAGATTCCTTAAATTTATGCACTGAGGAAAAAGTCAGTACCCCAATAAAATAAACCAGGACCTAGCTGGTGCATATGAAAGTTCCATATATTATATGAACTAGTCTGACATGTTAGAATGTCGGTGATAAGTGCTCATAGAACCAGGAACATTTCATTTACTTAAATCTAGCTCATGTTGTGTCAAAACTTGCAAGACCTAGTATTCTATATCCATCCATGATAGCTAATGCAAATATTGGTATTGGAACAACCCTTTAACGTGCCTTGTTCCATGAGACTACCAAGTTACATCTGTATCATATGGTTCTCCACGTCATACAAACCTCATGTGGAATCTATATCTGTCTCATAGTTTTTCATTGACTGTCCAAAAAACTTCAGAAGCCTTACAGGTCTTAAAAGATAATTATCAGCGAGCTTGATATTTGTTCCTTCATACTCTCTCCCTCATAAACATCTCAATCAGCAACTCTCCATCCTTGTCTGACATTGTATATATTATTTTTACCATGGTATATGATACTGAATCAAACCACCCAGTTCAGTCAGTATCACCCAGTTCAGTCAGTATCGTACCATACTGACCATGAACTAGGACGGTTCATAGTCAGCTCAGTTCTGGTCCTTACTTGGTCGAACCATTCAGAACCGAGCAGTTCTAAGCGGTTTAGAAGATTAAGGGCCTAGTTCAGGCTCAACTAACACTTTCCCCTCCATAATTGAGAACGATCCAGCTCCATACAGGTCGGTGTGGTACCATAGCAGCCGGCTACAAGTACATAATCCAATACTAAGATTGCAAACATTGAATTTTCACCAACATTAAATTAAAAATAAGTTTTAATACACTGATTTCTTATTTGTGCCTTCCAAATTTGGTATCCTGTGTACATTCTTCTCACATACTACTAAAACCTTTTAGTTATATAAATTAGAAGCTTTGGTACCTAGCATATTGGCTACTTCATATCCCTAGCAATTTTGTATCTTTAAGGAGTCTTCTAGATATGACCTACATACATCTCAAAATATGAATAGAACTAGTTTACTGCTGTCAAACTGCATCACTTGTATAGTGGTATTTAACCCATTACTGAACCCACTAGTATCCTTGGTTTACTTGTTTGCATGCAATTTAGCCCATGCATTTCCATCACTAGTTTATGGGATTGACAACTTGTGTACTTCCCTCTGAAGGCATGATATTGGATGATCTCTTCATGACAGCCTATTAGAATTCTCCCGCATGATAGGTTTTTTTTTTTTTTCCCAATTATGAAATTTATGAACAATTCACAAGTGTTATAGTAAAGATACAATCTCATTTGGGCATAAAGATAAATATCTACAGTTGAAAACAGCACACATTCTAACCATTATGCAACCTGAACTCCTGTATAGACGCTCAAAGGTATAATACATATGCAAACTCACACAAAAAGCAAAAAAGAAGATGACAATATTGTTCTACCATATTTCTCTAACATGCCCTCAAAATCAAAATATATACACCAAGAAAGTCCCACAAGAAATGTGAATGACCTTACATTATGCAGCAGATCTTTGATGCACAAAGTGTCAGAGCAGCAGAATGAGCTAAGATCATGACTGAATAAGGTAGACAATGGGTTAACAGTCCAATCAACAAAATAAGCTAAGATGATGTCAAGGACCCATGACTACAAAAGAGGGTTGCAAGCATCAGATTGCACCAGAGAAACCAGTGTTGCTAGCAATGACTTATACAGCAAGGGAGCACATTTGGTATCAAAAGAAGTTACATGGCACATGTTTAATAAATCATAATGAAAGCAAATTGACAAAACTTGCAACTGATATGGTCTATCCTTGAATGAAAGCCTTATGAAGCAGTGAAAATGTTCAGATGATCCTTTAGAATGTAGAGCTGCAGGTTGATTAAGTAGGTGACACAGGCTGGCAGAAAGGTCAATTGGTTGACTAAACAGACAAGCAATCCAAGTTGAAGTGAACTGGCAAGGAAAGACATAAAATATATCAGATATGAAGTGGGAAGCAATGCCTCGCATGTGTGATGTTACAGGACTGGATGCAAGCAATGCTGATAAGATACACATTACCCACATTACCATGAAGGCAAATGAGATGCATGCCAAGAATCCAGAGACACTTAAGCAAGCCAACGGAATGTGGAGGTGCAGGGAATTGTTCTGTAGAAACAATTCAGCAGTAAGTTCAGACAGCAAGGATCTCAAATCAACAGACATGGTAGAGTAATTTGAAACCTAATATAAATGAGACAAGAAAAAGATAGTCACACTCTCGAGTCTCAAAGAAGCTAGTGAGGAAGCAGGTGATGGTCACTGAGGTATCGACACTACATATAGTGATATGAATGTGATTTAAGAAAATAATTTGGTTTAACAAGGAAAACACTAGAAAAGGGATATAAATCACAATATATGTAGACTGACACTCTACAAAATACACCAACTGTAGAACAGCTATGAAGTGCACGTATGATGACAAAGTAGTGTGACTTAATATGAAAAGCAGTGCACCAAAAGGGTAAAAATTTAAATATAAGTAGACTGGCAGTCTACAAAATACACCAAATACGAGGTCCAGATATAGAAACATTTGACATTCTATAAAACATTCATACATGGACAACATACTCCACAGTTGCTGTCATGCATATGCAAGAGAATTGGCCGCTAGTTTTCTCAAACAAGTGCAAATGTTTTCACAAAGAATATGTTAAATCTATGACTGAGAATGTTTCATAAATAAACTCCAAAAAGTACTCAATATAGCACTTTACCCCTTATCAACAAGCCAGTGAATAATTCCTGCAGTGATCCCTTTTGTTACCGAGAAAACTGGAAATAGGGTGTCAGGTTGAACAGGTCGAGGATCATATCTCCCCAGCACACCAGCAGCAGTATCTATTATAACCTTTCCATCTTTGTAGGCACACACCTGAAAGATGTCGCACCATCCAATAGTGTAAATGAATATAAGTACAGCAACATACTTGAATGACAACTCATCAAATTCAATGCCTTCGAGTAGAGATACAAAGACAAACAGGAAAGCCTCTTAGAAGAATCTAAATTAATATTCATTGGCATGAAAAGAGTTTAGTGTTCTTTAAGAATCAGAAGCACAATCATCCTTGAGTCATTAATTAATGCAACTTGTAAAAGTGAATAATGACATAATAAATCATAAATTATTTCATCATTCAAACATACTTGCATTCCAAGTATTTTATCACTTCCTAGTTCAAGTAGGAGCTGCCTCAGCTTGGCCTCCACATCAGAGTGAACCGGTGAATCATAAATCCACTGTGTATTCTTTGCTGGTCCAGTCCTGATGCTTCTGATGTCCATATAGATCACATAAAGTTGGATGAAAGAGAAAGAAACAAAATATGAAAAAATGAAGGTATATCAGCATTAAGCTACACTAGTGAAGCTCAACAAGGATAATCGGCAAGGAAGATATGAGTTCACCCTAGCAAAGTTGACTCGGCAAATGGTCTCATGACATCTAAATAAACTATTCGGACATTCAGTGTAGATGAAAGCCCTGCAAAAGCATTGAAACCAGAAGAGTTTACTATCAGGAAAATGATTATTTTTACTGCATCACAGGAATAGACAAGTTTGACACAAACCTCGAAGAAGATTTATCACCCTCATAAATATAACTGCATCACCTGGGAAAGCATCAACCTGATAAAGGAGTGTTAAAGCAGTCCACAACATGAATAGTTATCTATATTTTGTCTTCAACAACTTGAAAAAAAGATCAGAACTGTGAATATACAAGCACTTACAGGATTAAAGCGTCGGACTTCCTTTTTGTTTAGCTTCATCTTTTCTTGCAAAACCTTCAAATTCTTCTCTCTTTGATCCGCCAAAGATTTCATGTTTTCCTTAGCAGAAGAACACAGGATATGACTTGTTGGAACTAACCAGGCAATCTAAGTGAAATTTTCTCGAATAAGAAAGAACTAACAATAGATAAATATCAATCTAAAATGCAAATCGCAAGGCGTCCTTACAAGTGCTTCATTTGCTGGCGTGGAATTTCGGAAGAAAACACTAGCAATGTCCATAGCCTGCTCTGGCATATCAAGGCGCAATTTGAGTCCCATCTCTGCAAAGGCAGATAACAGAGCCACGTGGTCCCCCTGACACATTTTGTTGCAAACATTGTAAGATAACTATTCCTCAGAGGGGATAAGTAGAAAAGAATTCAGACAAATATGTTGTTGGTCAGATTTTTTTTTATTAGTGACTTGTCTACATATTTCGATCCACATTTTTATTATGCATTATTCTTTTTCCCAATTTCCAGATTTTCAAAAAAATAATGTTATTGGTTCTATTATGAGGTAAGCCACCACATGTAAAGCCAACGGTATTTCACTTCTACTGGCTTTGGATAATGCTGGTAGACATCGGTTTTGAAAAAATGTACGCATCTTGGAAATTTTAAAGGAACATCAATGATCTAAGGAAAAGTCTGCAGTGCCGCATTTACAAACATCTACTATCTCCTGTATGGCCTTCTAACAATATGAAAAGGACTACTAAAAAAAAACTGAATATGATGGTAAATGAATAATAAAACATCAACAACCTGCAAAGCAGGACATCAGCTACCGATCACCATAATGCATAAAACATCATATTTTAAGTTCTCATTTCCTGTTTCGTACAAAAGGAAAGAGATGTTACAAACCTCAGCACATGCCAAGAACATTTTTGCTAGTGCCTGTTTCATAGAGCTTGACAGTGATTTTGTAAGCCCAAAGTCGAGCAAAATTGGGCAATGTGGGGCCTCCTTGCTCACAAGAAAATTTCCTACAAGAATGATCCACCCACTTCAAGAGATATGTAGATAAACCATAACCATGTGATGCTGAATGCTAAATTATTTACTGTCAGATGAACATGTTTCAAGAGAACGGCTAGAAGCAGACACACCAGGATGAGGATCGCCATTAAAAAATCCATCCACATATATCTGATGAGCATAGGCACGTGTGATTTCTTCAACAAGCTTTTGTTTGTTGATGCCATATGCGTCCAGCGATTCATTATCATTTAAGCGAATGCCATTCATATATTGCAAAATGAGCACCTTCTCAGACGACTGCCATGCAAAATCAGGAGGACGGATAAGAAGACTAGGATAGTAGTAGCATGTTCCTTCTGATCAAAACTTTTAAATCAATAATTAGGAACTGCAGAGCTGCACCTGAATAACTTCTGGAATCAACACATCTACACAATTAGCATGACATGTGCCATCATGCTCACTTGTGCAGTGGAGGTTTCTGGAAACTGTTCGAGTATTTTCTGCATAATGATGAATGTCAAGTGTGCATGTCTTTGGTGATATCAAGCTACGTAGCCATATTCATAGATATTCTAGTAACAGCATATTGAGAGACAAGCACCCAGGCTATACATTTTTCTCAAGGTATCCATATGTGCGTACCTGCTTCATGATTAAAGTCAAGTTCTTTGGGTGCCTCCTTGCACCATTCATCTATCATAGGGCTAAAGTCGTATTGTGGCTCTGCCCATGCTATCCAGTCAGTTATTGATTTTGCATTCTTTAGATCCTGAAGATCAATATAACCAATGTAACGACAACTAGACATTAGTTTAACTGCAGTCATGTTGAAATAATCAAATGGGAAACCTCTAATATGATTTCCTTGATGCCCTCATGTTGAACTTTGACAACCACCTCCTGCCCATCTTTCAGTGTTGCACGGTGAACTTGTGCTATCTGCATTGTGCCAATATTTAGGCAAAATCACATATATCATTTCAGCTATCACTGAACCATAACATCACCACAAAGAAAATGCAAACCATTGAATATCAATTTGCAGATCCAAATTCAAAGCTCATTCACAGCTTTACATAAGACATACGGATGCAGTTGCAAGAGGCGTCTCAACAAAATTAGAGAATAAATCATTCATGGATTTCCCCAACTCCTTCTCTATAGTTCGGCAAACCTGTAAAGAAACAGGAAAATTCAACATAATGAAATTATAAAAGGACCTTAGATTTAGTAAAACTTCATTCACACATATACATAAGGAAAAATCAATGATTGACAATTGGATAATTGGGAGCATAAGAATGCCTAAACATGCACCTAGTGCATCATGAAAATGCAATGAAAAAAAAGGGTTCAGAATCAAAAAGACATCTCTTTTACAAATTATTTCGAATGCAAAGTTGTCTAGTTCATTAATAACACACTAATCACCTCTTGCAAGGGGCGAGGAGGAAGAGAGTCTTGCAACTGTCTGAGGAGACATATATAGGCCTCTGGAAGTACATCTGCTCGAGTAGATAAATACTGGCCAAGTTTTACCCACAAACCTTCCAACTTCACTATTAGATTGAGAACACGTCGAGCATTTCGTTCATGGGTTCTTTCCCATAAAGCATCTCTTTTGCTTCTGCTAATCCATTTTGCTCTCTTCTGCACAGCCTGCAGCATTAAAAGGCACTATTGATTTCCAATGCAAAGAAATAGAGGGAAAGTAATGATCAACAAGAAGACTAAATATAATCCAGAAGACAAACAAACCTTATAGTCCAGGTAGATCACCAATGCAAGTGTGAATACCTTCAAGCGCCTTTTGTAAATGTCTCTCCATCCCATCAGAATTTGAAAGTGATGGATCTTGGAAAAGTAAAAGATTGCAGCGATGCTTTTGTGCTAGAAAGTTGATTGCCTACCAAAACTTCTACAGTGCAATGCCAATGCTGAGTCAGTATTCATTTACATTCATTACAAAAGAAGGAATACAGAGATGCAGTGCACATTGTTCAAAGTTACGTGAACTACATGTTTCCAAGGGATTTCACCCTAGGAAGATAATGAGAGTGAGGGTTGGGATTTTGGATTTTGTGCCCTGTAAGTATACAGATATAAAAGAGTTCTAGGCATCCAAGAATTCTACGAGCATTCTCAGTCACTGATATCAATGTTGCACAACATAATATGTTCTTTTAAATGGTTAAAGAGAAAAACTAACCGAATACATGCAGAAATAGTTAGACTCATATGAAATTGGCTGGATTTTCTCCCCTGATATAAAAAAACTTGGGCATGAAATCTGATGTACTTCTACCTGTTCATTTCATAATCTTAATAAAATGAATCTTAACATAAATGATGGCACGCCTGTAATCTTTTTTTCTGAGACAAACTGATTACTTAACTCTCTGGAGACAATATTTGCCAATTTTGTCTCCAAGATTTCATGAAATTCCCCTGTCAGTCGTTAGTTAGTTAATAGAGACAGAATTGATAATTCAAAAAACACCATATTAATAAAGCTAAAAGGTCGTGATCAGAAAAGCAAGATGAAACGAAACACAAGAAAACCATGCATTACACATGGGAATCAGACGGAAAAAAAAAACTCCCGGGATACATAAAGTCCAAAGAGAATTCACCGAGAGTAATCAAGATCATAACAAGTATCTAACAAAACCTCGCCCTTTCGGATCAAATTTCTTCCAATATATAACACCAAGGAACACGATTCTAAAATATCTCAACACCCAAAAAAATCTCACGTGAATCAGCTCAAATCCTCGAACCAAATCGCTGTAAAATAGAATAAATGCAAGAACTCATCCAGGATTAACCAGATCTAGAGCGACCACCAGAAAGAAAGCATAATTCAGACATGCCTAGAAGAATCTGACCTTAATTAGAGAGAACGGTGAATCTTTCAACGAAAGAAAGAGGCGGGCAATCGGCGATCTACCGAGAAGGGGGCAAGCGATATAGAGAGGGTTTGGATTTCTTTCTTTTTTTTTAATTTTGAAGGTTGGTTTGGAAGATCTTTCAACAATGTGGACGGGGAATCCGAAAGGTTTGAAGGTCGGGCGGCACGCGTAGAATATCGGCGGCTGGAAATCTGACCGAGAAGCGTGGTTGGAGATAGGAAGATATCTGGACCGTCCATCAGTCGGTGGGTTCTTTCTCCTCGCGCGCGTCCTTTATTATTTCTGGTTGGAAAAGCGGGAATAACCTTCGCCAAGAAGATAAATAAATAAATAATAAATAAATATAAGGATTAAGAAAAAGAGGTCGTTTTTGCTCAGCTTTCATGTAATAAATGGCTTTTTTTTTTTTTTTTTTTTTTTCGAGGTGGTTGGCTTGGGCACGCGTTTGGTGAGAGTAAGCGATGCCAAGTTAGTTGGAAATTATTCATCAGGTTGATATCATGCCCATAGAGGGCTAGGCGTATTCGCAATTTCAAATATTTTGTCATTGTTATGTTTAATGCTTGCATAATGGCTCGCGGTAGACTTCGATGCCATTATGACGTGGATTGAAGGCGATTCCAACGATGTATGCCTTTGACCATTTTTTTTATATTTTGAAGAAAATTAAAAATAAGAAAAGATTCCATAGTTTTTGCATGCAGACTGTAGGTAAGGTTCCTTTGAGAGACGGCTGCTATGTAGCCATAGATGGTCGTCATAAAAAAAAATGGATGGTTATTAAATAAGATAATCTACAAAATTATATCATATTGTACGTGGTGCATGATTCGACATTCGTTCATCTTCTAATGTCGGCCATCCAAAAATAGACAATAATAGTGCTTGGTTTGCTTCAGGTCAATTAGCTTCAGGGTTTTTGTTTTTTCTCGATCCTGGCGGGGTTACTCCAGAGTGGTGGGGCAATAGGTAATTTATCATGTAGAAAATCAAATGGCAGTTTCAAAATTGATTGGCATCTACTATTCCATTGACACGTTCAATGCCGAGAGAATATGGCAGAAAGTAGGTTCCAACCTTGTCTCTCGTGTATGGGAGGCATATTCAGCAGTCTTATCTCTTTGCCTTTTTGGTTGGAAGAAAATAAAGGGCAAGATGACCCTACAGAAAGCTTCCCATGATCTTTGCAAAGGCTATATCCTAGCGGATTTCCTTGGCCGGTGTATGATCCATCAACAGCAACTCATTTCTGGACATATAATTTTTAACATATGCAAAAAATAAAATAAAAATAAAAAATTTGATGATGGAGCTTTAACTAGGAATCATCTCTATGGCAAATTTCATGCAACATCTGAATTTGCAAATTTTAATGTCTAGAGATCAAATATTTTTTCTGTAAGTTTTCAAAAATAATTTTTTAAAAAAATTTTGGATTAAGTTGCCATTGAAATCCAGCCCAACCTCAGTGTTGAGCAAACTATAGAGCCGAGGAGCTTGGTGGGTCTCCCGTTCAGATCGGCAGGATTAGTCTTGGCCGCTGCTCATCTCCGAGCTGCTATAGAAGAGCTAAATAATGATGGTCGTGCTTAGTCTGGCGTTTCTACGCCCAATCTAATCTAAAACAAAAACATGGTAGTTCACTTACCAAAGAATATATCCAATGAAGATCTTTCGATGTCTCAACCAGACACTGATCTCAGGGAACAGAGGTGGTTTGAGATAATGCTGTGATAACGAGGCGGTGGGATTAGAAAGAACTTACCTAGAGAACCCCAAACGCACTTTATGTAGATGAGGGCCGGCGCCCGTCAATGAATAAATCAGGCCTATGCATTAACTGTTATGCACTTACTTGGGGATCACACCTGTGCATTTTGTTTGCACATATAGTACATATATCACACATATAAGCAAACTGTTTGTAACCGTTGGCCGCATTGTTACCAATTGGAGGGGAGTTTGAAATTTGAAGGACTCTTTGCGTGCCTTTTAGTTCAGCCATGTGGCAGGCTCTTAACGGTCACCTTGCAGTGACATGGTGAGCTCTCATTGATTAGCTTGCCAAAAAGTATATATATCATTTTTGACTACATAGAAATAGTTTGACAACATCTCTTGTTTCTTCAAAAAAAAATATGGTCAAGTTTAATTTTTATAAACCCCTGATAACAACTTTATATTTAATAAAGAAAAAAAGTAAATAATATTTTGGATTAATTATTGAAAAAATTCTATACTTTAGCATCCTTTTTGTTTTTAGCATGTTATTCATTTTTTCAATTAGATATATATATATATATATATATATATATATATATATATATATATATATATATATTATAAATTATTATAATGCTGGCATGCTATCTACCGGCATGAAAATGGCGTGAAAGGATTTCATCAAAAACATTTCCATGAACAAAAATCATATGGGGCGAGGACTATACAAGATCATATGGGGCGGTTTTCACAATGTGGCACATATCCCTTAATACTAATCTTAAAATATAAATTTAGAAATCAAACACTTTTTCTACGGATGGAATTATTAGTTTCGTGATTAAAATATTCTCTTTCTTCCTCATTTTCAACACACAGTGATACATATTATATAACCATATGATACACATTAAATATATAATCAGGTAATACATACTATAAACTTTTTGATACACACCCAGCAACGATCTAATACACACCTACAGCTAAATTAATACATGATTTATCAAACTTAGTATTCATCAGTACATAGTACATGACTAGTTGATATACATCTAGCAAAATATTCATCCAACATCCCTATTGCAGTCGATCTCTATATGCATCTGGCTCCGATGAAGAGCAACCTGCAAAACAAATCCATTGATCAGAATTTTGTCCGACGGAGATCCTTTGATACTTCAATCAATGGAGAGCGGTGAACAGAATATTTAAGAATAAAATTTGTAAAGTCTTAGCCCAGAATTGCCTCTTTTTTATTGCTTGTTCTCTTATCTCTCCTTTATAGGCGATTCGGTTGTAACCGTTGAGCACGTAGAGTCCCACTGTTTATAACACTAAAGAATAGTTAACCCTTATTATTAGGCCATCATCATGGGATTAATGGACAGTTTATGCCCACTAACAGTCATGGTATGTAGTCGTTATCCATGATTGTGGTGTCGTGATTGTGATTAGGCAGTCGGCTATTAGGCAGTCGTTAGTCAATCAGTCGTCAGTCGACATATATTGAAGTGAGTTCGATTAAGGGAAGCGCTTAACACTTCAATGTAAGATCTTTTTCGTAGCTCATTGAGGTGTCCCTTTGACCAAGACATCCCATCATTAGGGTGCTTTGGTCATGATGGCTATCTTCGTTTTCGACTACCTATAACTTCTATCTACTCACGATTAGCCCCCTTTGGCTTTAATCTTTGCCACGGATCCTATTTGGCTCTAATGGGATGTGTCGTTAGATCCCATTTGGCTTTAATGGGACACACTCATGTGTCATTGGATCCCATTTGGCTTTAATGAGGTGTTATGGTTTCCCAAGACAAGGTCCACGTGCTTAGTTGGGAATGATGTTCTGCCAATAGTCCACTGGACAACAAAGCATCCCTCATCGATGTCAGTGGGGTTTGTGAACAATCTGAGGATGATGGTAAGTGTCAGCATCTTTGAGGATAGATAACAGAGGATAGATCGGACATCAAAGGAGAGTCGGTAGTAGATTGAAGACAAGTCGGTATTCACTCGAAGATGGGTCAGCGATGAATTGGAGGAGCAAGGGATTGATCCTTTGATTTATGGTGGGTGACCGACTGAGGACAAATCGAAATCTGATGAAGGATCGACGGAGGATGGTTGCTGTCTGATGGTATTGACAATTGAGGTGTCAACTGTCACAGCAGAGATCTATAATCGATGATAGGTTGGCAATGGCTCGATGCTGCATCGATGATAGGATGTTGGAGGACAATGAAAAGCGTCGACAACCAATGATGCGTCGGTAGACGCCGACAATGGATCGATCATAATTGATCAACTGTTGGCATGTGGCAATCTGGGGGCAGTGACTATTGTTCCAATAGGCTGAAGATGAGTCGGTTGAAATCGATGATAGATCGGAGTTTATAGAAGCAGCCGCTAAATCTCCACATGAAGCTTCCAAGTTGATATCTTCGGCAAGGATAGTTTTATCCCTAACAAATGGAGTGGATGTGGCCTTCATTTAATTGAGAAGAGAGGGAGAACGTGAAATGAGTGGGCTTTGGAGAATAGGAAAGGTTATACCACCACATAGCCCCCCACTTCCGAATTCGAGCTATTTTTTTTTGTTCGAGCAAAGGAAGTAGTCAAAGTGCGATTGTCGACTTTCGACCTTTTTTGTACTTGCCAGGCTTTAATGGATTCTCTTTATTGTTGTCGGGTTTCAATGGATGGTTTCAGTCAACTTTCTTTGTAGTTGTCGAGCTTTGCCTATAGCCTTTTTGTGATCAGGAGTTAGTCGATCATTTTAATCAGGTACTAGCTAATTGCCATTTTATTATTGTAGTCAAGTGTAAGCCGATTGCAATAATCGATTTATTATCAAAAATCAATCGTAGTCGACCTCATCGATATACTTTGTCGTTGATTGAATAGTTGTTTGTCGATCAACAGTCATTTCACTGACTTCGGATGGCGTAAGTCATGACTTGCCTTCAAGTCGTGCATTTGAACAATTGAAGCTATAGCTTGTATTTTGGAGATTCCCTACTCTGATCTATTTCATATGATCTCTTCTTGGTCAGTCTAGACATGACTACTGATCGGCATAGATATGATCACTGGTCGACAGAGATATGATCACTAGTCGGCCTCTTCTTAATCGGCCTGAGTATGACCACTGTTTGGCCATGATTATGCTTCGGCCATGATGATGGCATTTTGGCCATGACTATGATGATGATGCTTCGACCATGATGATGTTGGTTCGGCCATGATGACTCTCATAAAAGCTGAATCGTGAAAGTTTCTTCCCTTCCGAGCCCCCTTACGATCGATGTCTAAGAGGCCGAAGCGATAATGGTGACTGAAGTTGTTAATGAAGCCGAACAGCAGTCACTGTAGTTTCTCTCTTTTTATTACCAGACCTTAGTCTGACTTTTGTAGCCTTCAATTGATAATAAAAAAAAATTTCTAAGTGCTGAGTCTCCCTAAACGTGACCATCATTCGTTGTAGATGACTATTGCTAATTTAATCGAATAGCAATCTATAATTCATCAACTGATGTAATTCATCAACTGAATCTGAGTCGGAATATTTTTGACCGATCGAAGTCAGAATATTTTTTGACCAATCGGAGCCGAACTATTTTTTTGACCGACCAACGTCGAGTCGATATATCTTCCGACCGACCGAAATCAACTCAGCCTATCTTCCAAATGACTGGAGTCGAGTCGGCATTGTTGGGAATAGTGTCCCAAAGCCAATCGTCAGTCTGTTGACGGTTGTGCTCATTTTTGTATATGTACATGAATTATGAATTAATAAAAATTATTTTGGTATTTTTCATCACAAAATATTTCATCTTCTAATGAACTCCTATGTTATGGTGAAGTCCTTAGGACTATTTAGACTCGACAAAGGAGGATTTATCTTTTAGTCCTTAAATCTGTTCGCGACCAAATGATACATTGTTACCAAGGACGACAACATTTATCAAGCATAGGTCGTTGTGTGCCATATAGGTTGGTTGTCCTCTTAACCAATGAGTGCGGAGACACTGGTATGACATACAGGTGAGATATAAGGGTACATCTGTACTGAACGTGACCGACTCCGGAGCTATTTCTGCTGTCAAGATTTGCTCCGATAGAATATGGGTATAAATGTCCTTCCGACCTGAGACCATCATGGTGACTTGCAAGCAACTCACTGCACTTAGGCACTGGATTATCTGAATTTCTAATTCAGTGACGGAAGGCTGCTGGGTTTAGTCAAGTACTTGACTTGTCGGTGCGTGTGTCAAGATGGGATTGACCACTCCAGTTTAGGAGCTGTGTACAGTCGTATTTCAATTTAGCAAAACTTTGACCAGGGTAGTCCTAGTGAGGAGTCATAGGACTGTTTGAGTTGAGCACGATTCGGATGATCTGATCAGGGTTGACAGTTTAACCCTGAGTCATCCTAAACACAGGGGTCAAAAGGATGAATTATACAGTAACCATATTTATGTAGGTTCTGAGTATTGTGATTGCGACTATTCGATCTATCCGATCGTCGGGTACCATTGCTAGATGATCACTTTGATTAGTACAGGAATTGGTTCCTGTGCTACTGGCTTAGGTTCGAACCTGCGGGGTCACACACATTAGAGGTTCCTATCTGATCTGATGGCTGATGAAGAGTCCTCATGCTTGTGAACTATGAGTCCTACGTGTCTGAGACTCTGTGATCGAGAATCAGGATTTTCTGATCACGAGTCCCATACATTTTGGGTACCGGGGTCAAGAGCCCCACTGGTTTGGGAATCTTCGATCAGGGTTACATATCGATGAATTCTGATGTCCGATTACCCATCGGATTTGGACTCAATATTTATGAGAGGTTTAATTAGTGATTTGATCGCTAATTAACTCAATTTGATTGAGTAATTATTTTTGGATCAAGTCCAATTGAATTGGATTCAGTTGGGTTTGACCTGATTAGGTTAAGAGTTGACCTAATCGTCGAGATGGTTTGGTCTCAGATATGATCAGGGGTTGGGCTTAATCAATTCTTGATTTGATTAAGATTTTATTGAGCCTAATTAAGCCTAATTAAGTTAGATTTAAATTAGTCTAATTGGGCCTAACTTATTTAGTTCAATTAGGTTGGTTTAAATAATGAAACCACCTTGTCCCATTCTCCCTGCGCCACCTCACTTCCACTGTGCCCATTTGAATTCATGAGAAGGAAGTTCTCATGAATTTTTTCTCACGCAAAGTCCTCCTCACACCCTACTTTAATGCACCAAATGAGTGGATAAGGATGATTGGTTGGCCATTCAAATTCAAAACAAAGTTTGAATTTGAATGAGCAACCAATCTTAGCGCCTTGACCTTATCCTCTTTTAACGTCCCATTTATTACACGAGAAAATATTTCCCATGAAATCACTCACGCACAAATTAAGCCACGCCCTCCTCTTCTCATGCCTTTAGTGGATAGGAATAAATTGGTTTCCACTTGAATTCAAAATTTAATTTGAATTCAAATGTGCAATTACTCATCTTTATCCTCTCACGTGGATAAGACGTTTGATATTGTTTTAAAAGGAGGAGAAGAGTGGGCGTGTGCAAGAAAAATTTTGAAGAAAAAATTTGGGCGTGAGAAATCCTTGTGTGCAAGGTGAAGATCTATATCCTTCCGAGAGAAAAAGAAAGAAAAGAAAGAAAAAGTGTGCGCAGGGTTTCAGTGAGTTCTTCAAGATTTCAGCCTGGAGTTCGGGAAGTGAGAAGGTGAGCTACGAGTGTCGTAAGCCCACCAAATTTTAGGAAGATCTTCAACATCCTCTCAAGCATGTCTGCTGATGATTCAAAGTATCTGAAGAATCGACAGACATCAATCGAAGGAGTTCGATCAGCATCGACTGTCGAAAGGGCTCTACAACGAGCTAGCACTCGTGAGGAGTCGATTAGATCAGAAGCTTCATGTGGATGATCCACAGAGGTCAGACACACTGTGTGACTGTATCGCAATGATTAGACTCTTCCGATGGTGATCAGATTGTGGCGATCTACTATCCGCACAAAGGTATTGTATTCTGAACATATTACAGTAAAGTGTTTACTGTTCAAATTTGAATTTCAAATTTAAATGTATGTATGCTATATATCATATTTAGATCTTAGTGTAGGGTAAATTTTTATTAATTAATTAGATTAGTTAATAATTTTTGCTATAAAATAGTAATTTTAAAAAAGTTTTAAAATTATCATTTTACCCCTGCACTGAATTTCCCCACAAATAGTATCAGAGCAAGGTTCTAAGATATGATATATATATTTGCATGCGTAGATTAAGTTGTAACCTAAAAGTTTAAATTTGAAATTTGAAATTTAAAATTTAAAATTTAAATTTTGAAAGTTGTTCGAAATTCAAAATTCAAAATTTGAAATTCAAAATTTGAATTTTGAATTTTGAAATTTGAAATTCAAAATTTAAAAATTTGAAATTCAAATTTTGAAATTCAAAAATTTAAAATTTAAAATTTAAAATTTAAAATTTGTTTGAAATTTGAAATTCAAAATTTAAAATTTAAAATTTAAAATTTAAAATTTAAATTTTAAAATTGATATATTTAGATATACTTGATCCAAGTAGCAAGTAATCGAATTGGGTTGGTTGCCATGGCCGTCCGGTCATAGGAGAAAAGTAGGGTTTAAAGGCCCTCTCTTCCCATTCGATGGGGTCTCCTATGACGGTAGGGGTACCGATGCGATTATATCCCATGCAGATGAAGTAGCGAAAGAAATATTCATAATTTATTTTAATTGAGTTATTTTCTGTTATGTAATTAGCAATAGGATTGCTATTTATGAAATGAGTCAACATATTTGGTGAACAGAAAATAAAACTTTTCAAATTTGAAAATTATTTTTGAAAAGCCAAATCCTGACCCATCAGTCCAAATACTTAATTAAAAGAATTAAGTATTGTCTAGTAGGTCTAGAATTGTGAATTAAAATCTAAGATAATTGCATAAACTTGTGGGTCAATGGGTTAGATGGATTAGGTCCATAATTGGGTTAGACCTAAGGTTAGCTTAAAGAAATGGACTAAATTAGAGTAATTGGTCAAATCTAATCAAAAGTTGAATTAGATTAGGTCAAGGATACTCTAGACTCAACTCCAATAGTTGTAGTTGAATGGGTCCATGTCTTTAACTAGATCAAGATGGACTAAATTCATGGCTACGCGGTGGAACCCAATTTACTAAGTTAATCAAATTAAAACTAATGAACCGGTTGGTGTCTAAGGTAAGTTTGACAGTTTGACCAGTAGTTTTTAAGTGGGAGCTACTCGCAGTGATTCGATCTCTAACGAGTTAATGGCATATCCCCACCACTGATCTCATTTACCTGGCCAACCTGGTGAATTAGGTTTTGATTAGATCACTTGGTGATTAGGGCTCACCCATGTCATTAGGTAAATCAGTTTGACTGATTTAGGTGCTCCTAATGCTGGCTTAATTAAATCTTTTTTAATCTGACTTGGTGAAGTCAGTGGGAGGATTGAAATTGGCTGGATATGATATTTTCTTCTCATGTATCCATTAATAAAATTTTTAAAATTATTAGGTCCCTAAAATGATTAAGTTATAGTGATAACTAAGTCATAGCCTCCCATTAAGTGAGTGATAATCAGTCTATTAGTTTAATAATCATTGGAGGCCCAAAGGCCTGGTGCTTATTGACTAATGGAATTATCATTCATAATATGATAATTTGGTTTGAGTCTTTTTTATGGTGGTCAGGTTGGCCGGTCAAAGTCGGACCTGATCATTTATTGGTCCGATTCACCAAATCAAGTCATGTTAATGGTTGGACCTAACCAGATCTTTTCAGTAGAGGCCAAAGCCTACTGATTAGGTTCTGGGGCAAAATCAATTACTAGAAGTTGTTTAGAGAAACAACTGGTTATGAACCTACCCATAAATGCACATGGGTTGACCAACCAAAGTTGGACTCGTGTGTAGTTTGTGTGGATTCTAGTACCCACTAAGGAATTAAAGTAATTCCTCGAATTGGAGGTTGAGGCTACCAGTTCATAAAAATACTGAGAGAAACTTTAGACTAAAGTCCAAGTCTTTAGTATTAATAATTTATGTACTAATATAGGTCTGATTTTCCTTTATGCAGCTATGGCCACTATCCTTTCGCTCCGATCATTATTAGATAATGACAAGCTCATGGGACCTAATTTCGATAGCTGGTATCAAAAATTAAAAATCATCCTTGAGCATGAGCGGATCCTTTATGTAGTAACGGATTCGGCACCTAAGGAGCCAGCCCCGAACGCTAGAGGGGTGGTCCGAGACACTTACCAGAAGTGGCTCAACGATCGCACCACCGTTCGGTGCATTATGCTGGTGGCTATGAATGATGAGTTCAGCCGCAGGTTCGAGAACGCCCAACCACAGGAGATGCTTCAAATGTTGAACAACTCCTTTGGCACGCCTGACGACGTTGAAAGGCACAAAACTAGTTGTGCCATTTTCAATGCTCGGATGAGGGATGGAACCTCAGTCACTGATCATATACTGTACATGATTAAAATGATTGAGCGTCTAAGTAAACTAGGCTTTCTCCTGCACGAGCAGCTCGGTAAGGATGCGATCCTTAATTCTCTACCCAAGTCCTACCTTCCCTTCCTTACTCATTTTCGAATGACAAAGCCTGCAGTGAACTATCACGGCTTGTTAGAGTTGCTGTAGAACTTTGAGAAGGACCACCAGCTCCATAAGGAGTCGGTAAATGTTGAGGGAGGATCTTCTTCTGGTCGTCGACTTTTTAAGAAAGGGAAGAAGAACAAGAAGAAGAAGAATAAGAAGGTGCAGCTGCATGCTGGGACGTCTGCACAGGGTCAGACCAAGAAATGCAAGCCCGACCAGAGCCAGGCGGAGTGCTTCTTTTGCAAGAAGCAGGGACACTGGAAGAGGAACTGTCCTCTATACATTACCTCACTGGACTCGAACAGGCCAAAGAAGAAGCAAGGTACTTATATGATAACACCTTGCAACTTTTTCATTTGTGATACTACTACCTGGGTATTGGATACCGAAAGTCCTTATCATATTTGCAATTCGATGCAGGGTCTGCAGGTTAGTAGGAGATTTGATGAAGGCGAGAGATTTCTGAATGTTGGAGATGGAAGCAAAGTTCCAGTTCTAGCATTAGGAATCATGAACCTTGTAATCAATTCTCGAAATATAATTCTGAGTGAATGTCACTATTGTCCAAGCTTTTTATTAAATATTATTTCTGTAGGCCTTTTGGCCATGTATGGTTATCAATTTTTAATAAAAGGAAACATTTGCAATATCATTTTGAATGGTGTTACAATGTTTGTTGGACAACTTAATAATGAAATTTACTTTCTATCACAACCTGTTAATGTGGTTCAAACCTTTGGTAAACATCCTAGAATAGATTGTTGGAAAATGTGTCCCAAAAAGCCAATCGTCAAGCTGTTGATGGTTGAGCAACCAAGTATTGTAATTGATTTGTTAATAAATAAAATATATTTGGCATCTTCATCATAAGCTTTCATCTTCTAATGAACTCCGTTGTTATGATGAAGTCCTTAGGACTATTTAAGTTCGATAAAGAGAGGATTTATCGATTAGTTCTTAAAACTATTCACGACCAAATGATAGGCTGTTAATAAGGACGACAGCTTCTATCGAGCATAGGTCGCTGTAGGCCATATGGGTTGGTTGTCCTCTTAACCAAGGAGTGTGGAGACACTGGTATGACATACAGGTGAGATGTAAAGGTACATCATCATTGAACGTGACCAACTCCAGAGTATTCTGCTGTCGAGAATGTCTCTGATGGGATATAGGTATAAGTATCCCTTAGACTTGAGATCGCCTCAGTGACTTGCAAGCAACTCACTGTGCTTTGGTACTGGACTAACTGAATTTCTAATTCAGGGACGGAAGGCTTCTGGACACAGTCAAGTACTTGCAAAGTCAGAGTGTGATCGAGATGGGATTGACCACTTCAAGAGTTGGAGAAGAATGAGTCGTTGTATTTTAATTTAGCAAAATCTTGGCCAGGGTAATCCATTAGATGGATTTGATATTTTGAAATACAATGTGGACAACCTGATCAGAGTTGACAGTTGAACTCTGGGGTATCCTATGATCATTTTGGTCAAGGAGATGAATTATATGAAAACTATATCCGCATGGGTTCTAAGGATATTGTTCTACACATTCGACCTATCCGGTCGTCGGGTACCATTGCTAGATGGTCACTTCGATTGGTACAGAAATTTATTCCTATGCTACCGACTTAGGTTCGGACCATGAGGTCACACACATTAGAGTTCATGATCTGATCGGATGGTTGATCAACGATTAAGAATCATTCTACGGTTAAATGATCAATACGATTGACATTTAACCCAGTGCAAGTATTGCAGGAGGATCGATTAGCAATTCGATTGCTCATTGGCTTAATTTGATTAAGCCAATGGGCTGAGATTAATTTTAATTAAATATAATTTAATTAGATTTATTTTGGACTTGATTGGATCAAGTCCAATTGGTTTATTGGATAAGCCAAGTGCAAGGAAAAACTAGTCCTAGTTCAACTAGGACTTGGATCAATCTAATTTCTAATTTGATTAAAAAATTAAATCAGATTTAAATCTAATTTAATCTAATTAAATTAGGTTCTTAATTGGGTTAAAATCTATTTTAATTGGATTGATCTAATTTTGGTTTGATTTGGTTTGAGAAACCAAATTAAAACAAGTCATAAGATAGAATCCTAATAAGACTAGGATTCCACCTTGCACCACATAAGCCTTCCCCACGCCCTCTCTCTCATTCAATGCCAATCTCCTCTTATTTTGTGCAACAAAAGCCCTCTCTCAGGTCTCTCCCACGTTCACAAAAGGTCTCCTCTCTTCTTTCTTACATAAAAGGAATAAGTTTGGATTTCGAATTCTATGAGATAGAGTTTTAGAAATCCAAAACTCTTTCAAATTTGCACCAAATTTATCCAAATTTTTTTAAAAATTTTTATGACTTTTAGGATACACATTATGCACCCTTTGCTGATGATCCATACATGAAAATATGGAGGAGGTGCTCAAGAGTTGGGCGCCCCTTAACTTGCCATGTTTGGATAAGCCTTGACTAGGTATTTGACCTAGACAAGGACTCTATCATATCTCTCTATATAAAATGAGTTTCTTTGTGAAATTTAGGATAAGATAGAGATTTGAGAGACCTTTGTGCCATCCAAAAATCAGAGAGAAATACCTTTGGGTCGTAGAGATATAAAAGATGCAAGTTAGGGTGTCTAGAGAGAAAAACGTGAAGAAGAAGAGGGTCTTCTTCTAGGATTTTTTGTTTTCATATCTTTCCTCCCTCCATCTTGAGTTTTCTGAGAGCGTCTCAGATCTGAAACTCCTCCTTTTACTTTCCATCTTTGGAAGAGTTCAAATCAAAAAGAAGGAGGCATCTGATCAACCATCAAAGAAGGATCAACGCAGTACTAGCATACTGTGCTGATTTTCTGAAGTACGACTTCTGATCGAGATTCGTGGGCTCATGTGGATGACTCCTAGAGGCCGAACGCGTGTGCGGCTTGCAACATCATCCTTAAGCCTGGATCAGCGAGGTTAGAGCGTCTAACTTGCAAGGTAATAGATCTGATCTATTGTTTAATACATACATTAGATGTGGTATAGAAACATGTTGATATGATCAACATGTAGTTCATGCTATATTTATGTATTTTAATTTTTGATTTAATACTATATAATAATCATGTAATAGGATCTTAGATCTAGGAATTCTCTGATTTTAGAAAATAAATTTTGATTTATTTTAGTCTTCCGCTGTATGATCTTGAAAAATTTTTAAGATCTAACCCTGAAACCCTAGATCTGGTTCCTACATAGATAATATGTCAGAAGTCTACCTTTGGCACTGTAGGCTAGGTCATATCAATAAAAATAGGATAAACAGGTTGGCTCAAGAAAAAATTCTTGAAGTAGGTGATTGTGAATCACTTCCAATCTGTGAGTCATGTCTTCTTGGTAAAATGACCAAGTCACCTTTTACTGAAAAAGGTGAGTGAGCCAGTGAACTCTTGGGTCTGGTACATTCTGATGTATGTGGACCTATGAGCTCAAGTATAAAAGGTGGATATTTCTACTTTATAACCTTCACAGACGACCTATCGAGGTATGGGTATGTCTATTTAATGAAGCATAAGTCGGAGTCATTTGAAATGTTCAAACTATTCTGAAATGAGGTAGAAAAATAAATCGAAAAGTGTATTAAAACTCTTCGATCTGATCGAGGAGATGAATACCTTTTCAATGAGTTTTCGACATATCTTGGGGAGAATGAGATTCTCTCTCAATGGACTCCTCTTGGAACACCACAGCATAATGGTGTATCTGAAAGGAGAAATCGGACCTTGTTGGACATGGTTCGATACATGATGGGGTTTGCTGGTCTGTCGATCTTCCTCTGGGGATATGCGCTCGAATCGGCTTGTTACCTTCTAAATAGAGTTTCGAGTAAGTCTGTAACCAAAACGCCATATGAGATATGGATAGGACGTAAGCCAGTACTCTCGCACCTTAGGGTTTGGGGGTGTCCGGCTTATGTTAAATATTTAATTACGGACAAGCTAGGACCTAGGTCTGACAAGTGTAATTTTATAGGATACCCAAAAGAGACCAAAGGGTATTATTTCTACCTGGCTGATGAGCAAAAGGTGTTTGTCAGCCTTAAGGCAATCTTTTTGGAAAAAGAGTTCCTTGGTGAAGGGACTGTTGCCTCTAAGGTCGAACTTGACGAAGTTCGACAGGTGAAAAAATTGACACAAGTTGCTGAACCTGAACCGGATTTGATTAGATCAGATCCGAAGCCCATTGTTCAAGCACTCTTAAGGCGATCTGGTAGAGTACCACATCAACCGAACAGATACTATGATTTCTTGGTCCGAGACGATGATCCTATCGAACTTGATGAAAACGATGAGGATCCGATCACCTACATGGATGCAATGCAGAGATCCGACTCTGAGAAATGGCTAGAGGCCATGAAATCCAAAATGGAGTCTATAAAGGTCAACGATGTGTGGACATTGGTTGACCCACCTGAAGGAGTAAAACCCATAGGGTGTAAGTGGATCTTCAAGAGGAAGAGGGGCGCAGACGGAAAGGTGAAAACCTATAAAGCCCGTCTGGTTGTCAAGGGATATCGTCAACGTTATGGTATAGACTATGACGAGATATTTTCTCCTGTGGCAATGCTCAAATCCATTCGGATTATGCTTGCGATAGCTGCCCATCTGGATTATGAAATCTGGCAGATGGATGTGAAGACAGCTTTCCTAAACAGAGAGCTGGATGAAGAGGTGTATGTGATACAACCTGAAGGATTCACATCCACAGATGAGTCTAAGGTGTGCAGGCTACAGAGGTCCATTTATAGACTTAAGCAGGCATCCTGCAGTTGGAACATATGTTTTGATAGGACGATCAAGACGTATGACTTCATTAAGAACGGAGAAGAGCCCTGCATTTATAAGTGGGCTAATGGTCCAGTAGTAGTATTTTTTATATTGTATGTGGATGACATTCTCTTAATCGAAAATGATGTCCCTGCATTACAGGGAATAAAGATTTGGCTGTCGTCATAATTCTCCATGAAGGATCTGGGAGAAGCTTCCTACATCCTAGGGATGAGGATCTATAGGGATAGATCTAAAAGGCTGCTTGGCTTATCCCAGTCCACGTACATTGATACTATGCTGAAAAAGTTCAGCATGGAGAATTTCAAGAAAGGCTATCTACCGATAGGCCATGAAATTTCTTTCTCGAAGAGGGATTGTCCGACAACACCTCAAGAGAGAGAATGTATGGATAGAATTTCATATACTTCGACAGTGGGATCTATCATGTACGCCATGATATGTACACGACCAGATGTGGCATACTCACTAAGGGTAGTGAGTAGATACCAATCTGATCCAGGAGAGAATCACTGGAAGGTTGTTAAAACCATCCTGAAGTATTTAAGAAATACTAAGGACCAGTGGCTTGTTTATGGTGAATCGAACTTGAGACTTATAGGGTTTATAGACTCTAGTTTTCAGTCTGATCATGATGACAGTAAAAGTATGTCGGGATTTATTTTTACCCTTTATGGTGGGGCTATCTGCTGGAAGAGTTTCAAGCAGCACAGTGGCTGATTCAGTTTGCGAGACGAAGTATGTCGCTACATCAGATGCTGCCAAAGAAGTGGTGTGGCTAAGGAAGTTCATCACCGAGCTCGGAGTAGAACCCTCCCTTGTTGGTCCAGTTTTGCTCTACTGTGACAGCTCTGGAGCCATTGCTCAGGCAAAGGAACCGAAGGCACACAAGCGGATGAAGCATATTCTGCGCCGCTACCATCTCATCCGAAAAATTATGGATCGAGGTGACATCGACCTTCAGAAGATCGACGAGAAGGAGAATCTGACCGACCCATTCACTAAAGCCATTGCGGTGAAGGAGTTCGACGACTACAAGTCGAAGATGGGTATTAGATACATCACCGATTGGCTTTAGGCCAAGTGGGAGATTGTTGGAAATAGTATCCCAAAGCCAATCGTCAGCCTGTTGATGGTTGTACTCATTTTTGTATATCTACATGAATTATAAATTAATAAAAATTATTTTGATATTTTTCATCATAAAATGTTTCATCTTCTAATGAACTCCTATGTTGTGGTGAAGTCCTTAGGACTATTTAGACTCGACAAAGGAGAATTTGTCGTTTAGTTCTTAAATCTGTTCGCGACCAAATGATACGTTATTACCAAAGATGACAACGTTTATCAAGCATAGGTCGTTGTGTGTCATATAGGTTAGTTATTTTCTTAACCAATGAGTGTAGAGACACTGGTATGGCATATAGGTGAGATGTAAGGGTACATCGACACTGAACGTGACCGACTCTGGAGCTATTTTTACTATCAAGATTTGCTCCGATGGAATATGGATATAAATATCCTTCCGACCTGAGATCGTCACGATGACTTGCAAGCAACTCACTGCACTTAGGCACTGGACTACCTGAATTTCTAATTCAGTGACGGAAGGCTGCTGGGTGTAGTCAAGTACTTGACTTGTCGGTGCGTGTGTCAAGATGGGATTGACCACTCCAGTTTAGGAGCTGTGTATAGTCGTATTTTAATTTAGCAAAATCTTGACCAGGGTAGTCCTAGTGATGAGTCATAGGACTGTTTGAGTTGAGCACGATTCGGATGATCTGATCAGGGTTGACAGTTTAACCCTGAGTCATCCTAAACACAGGGGTCAAAAGGATGAATTATACAGTAACCATATTTATGTAGGTTCTGAGTATTGTGATTGCGACTATTTGATCTATCCGATCGTCGGGTACCATTGCTAGATGGTTACTTCGATTAGTACAGGAATTGGTTCCTGTGCTACCGACTTAGGTTCGAACCTGCGGGGTCACACACATTAGAGGTTCCTATCTGATCTGATGGCTGATGAAGAGTCCTAATGCTCGTAGACTATGAGTCCTACGTGTCTGAAACTCTATGATCGAGAATCAAGATTCTCTGATCATGAGTCCCACACATTTTGGGTACCGAGGTCAAGAGTCCCACTGGTTTGGGACTCTTCGATCAGGGTTACATATCGATGAATTCTGATGCCCGATTACCCATCGAATTTGGACTCAATATTTATGGAAGATTTAATTAGTGATTTGATCGCTAATTAACTCAATTTGATTGAGCAATTATTTTTGGATCAAGTCCAATTGAATTGGATTCAGTTGGGTTTGACCCAATTAGGTTAAGAGTTGACCTAATCGTCGAGATGGTTTTGTCCCTAATATGATCAGGGATTGGGCTTAATCAATTTCTGATTTGATTAGGATTTTATTGAGCTTAATTAAACCTAATCAAGTTGGTTTTAAATTAGTCTAATTGAGCCTAACTTATTTGGTTCAATTAGGTTGGTTTAAATAATGAAACTACCTTGACCCATTCTCCCTGCGCCACCTCACTTCCACTGCGTCCATTTGAATTCACGAGAAGGAAGTTCTTATGAATTTTTTCTCACGCAAAGCCCTCCTCACGCCCTACTTTAATGCGCCAAATGAGTGGATAAGGATGATTGGTTGGCCATTCAAATTCAAAACAAAGTTTGAATTTGAATGAGCAACCAATCTTAGCACCTTGACCTTATCCTCTTTTAACGCCCCATTTATTACATGAGAAAATATTTCTCATGAAATCACTCATGCACAAATTAATCCACGCCCTCCTCTTCTCACGTCCTTAGTGGATAGGAATAAATTGATTTCCATTTGAATTCAAAATTTGATTTGAATTCAAATGTGCAATTTCTCATCTTTATCCTCTCACGTGGATAAGACGTTTGACATTATTTTAAAAGGAGGAGAAGAGTGGGGCGTGTGCAAGAAAAATTTTGGACAGAAAATTTGGGCGTGAGAAATCTTTGTGTGCAAGGTGAAGGTCTATATTCTTTCGAGAGAAAAAGAAATAAAAGAAAGAAAAAATATGCGCAGGATTTCAGTGAGTTCTTCAGGGTTTCAGCCTGGAGTTCGAAAAGTGAGAAGGTGAGCTACGAGTGTCGTGAGCCCACCAAGTTTTAGGAAGATCTTCAACATCCTCTCAAGCATGTCTGCTGATGATTTGGAGTATCCAAAGAATCGATAGATATCGATCGAAGGAGTTCGATCAGCATCGACCGTCGAAAGGGCTCTACAACGAGCTAGCACTCGTGAGGAGTCGATCATATCGGAAGCTTCGTGTGGATGATCCGCAGAGGTCAGACATGCTGGTAACTGTATCACGATGATCAGACTCTCCCGACGGTAATCAGATTACGGTGATCTACTACCCGCACAAAGGTATTGTATTCTGAACACATTACAGTAAAGTGTTTACTGTTCAAATTCGAATTTCAAATTTAAATGCATGCATGCTATATATCATATTTAGATCTTAGTATAGGATAAATTTTTATTAATTAATTAGATTAATTAATAATTTTTACTGTAAAATAGTGATTTTGAAAAAATTTAAAATTACCATTTTATCCCTGCACTGAATTTTCCCACAGACATATCTTCCGACCAGAGTCGAGAGTAGAGTCATTTGATCGGAGTCGGCATGTAGATTCGTCTAATCAGAGTCGGCATGTAGATTCGTCTGATCAGAGTCGGCATATAGATTCGTCTGGTTGGTCCTCTTGGGACTCATCTCGTTCTAGAGATTGGAATTTTTCTACTTTGGCCCTTCGGGGTTTGAGTCAAAGCTCGTATTTGTTGATAAATCATCTTGAGTCAGAGCTCGTATTTATCATCGAATCATCTGTTGATTCATCATCATTTTTCTTTCGGTACGATATTGTACAAGAAAAGTCCTTTGATAGATTTGACTTCATTACGATCGTAGTCATCGAACTGCCATTGTGACTCATCAAAATGACAAAAATATTCAAGTGTGGAATCTTCCTCAGAAGAACTAGAGAGAGAATGTGGTCATTTCTCTTTTTTGGATGCTTATCGAAGAGAAGGAGACCGTTGTTCTTCAGAGTCGACACATTACGAATGCTGAATATGTTGAGAGCTGACATGTTATGAATGCTAGGGGGCTAAGAGTCAGCATGTTATAAGTGTCGAGAGTATTGTCGATGCAAAGTGGGGCACGATGACTATGCCGAGATGGCACTGTATGCGGTATCGGCTCCTCCATCACCAGCTGTCGCTGTTCCTGTGTTTGCTATTACTAGAGGATGTGAACTGCCTCACATCTTTACCTGCTGCACCAAGGCAACAACTTGTTCAGCATCCGTGGTGATCACTGGATGCGAGGAACTGGACTTTACTGATGCAGGTATGAGATCTTCTCGGTAGAAAGATTGCCTGATGGAGTCGGTGGAGATATTCTGGGCTCTCATTTTTGACATGATTGTTGGATTTTTCTCCTATCTGATGCATCAATTTATTACGGCCAATCTCCTGTGCATCTGACTCTGATGAAGAGCGACCTGCAAAATAAGTCTATTAATCAAAATTTTATCCGACGGAGACCCTTCAATGTCTAAGGCAATGGAGAGTGATGAATAGGATATTTGAGAATAGAATTCGATAAAGTCTTAGCCCAAAATTACTTTTTGTTCATTGCCTGCTCTCTTGCCTCTCCTTTATAGGCGATTCGGGTGTAACCGTTGAGCACGTAGAGTCCCACTTTTTATGGCACTAAAGAGTAGTTAACTCCTATTATCAGATCATGATCATGGGACTAGTGGGCAGTTTATGTCTACTAATAGTCATGGTATGTAGTCGTGACTCATGATTATGGTGTCATGATTGTAGATTAGGCAATCGGCTATTAGGCAGTCATCGGTCAGCATATATTGAAGTGAGTTCAGTTGAAGGAAGCGCTTAACACTTTAGTGTAAGATCTTTTCCATGGCTTTCCATCATTAGGGTGCTTTGGTCATGGCAGCCATCTTCATTTTCGACTATCTGTAACTTCCGTCCACTCACGATTAGCCCCCTTTGACTTTAATCTTTGCCACTAGACCTCATTTGGCTTTAATGGGACACACTCATGCAACACTAGACCCCATTTGGCTTTAATAGGATGTGTCGTGGTTTTCCAAGATGAGGTCCACATGCTTCATTGGGAATGATGTTCTGCCAACTGTCCACTAGACAGCAAAGCATCCCTCATCGATGTCAGTGGGGTTTGTGGACAATCTGAGGATGATGATGAGTGTCGGCATCCTTGAGGATGGATAATAAACGATAGATCGGATGCTGAGGGAGAGTCGGTAATAGATTGAAGATAAGCCGATATTCACCCGAAGATGGGTCGGTGATGAATTGGAGGAGCATGAGATTGATCCTTCGATTTGTGGTGGGTGACCAGCTGAGGACAGATCGAAATCTGATGAAGGATCGATAGAGGATGGTGGCTATCTAATGGTATTAACAACTAAGATGTCGATTGTCTGCAGCAGAGATCTATAACCGATGATGAGTCGGCAAGATCCGATGATGGATTGGCAATGGCTCGATGCTGTGTTAGTGATAGGGCATTGGCGGACAATGAAAAGGATTGACAACCAATGGTGGGTCGATATACACCGATGATGGATCGGTCATAATCGATCAACCGCTAGCATGCGACAATCTAGAGGTGGTGACTGTTGTTCCAGCAAGCTGAAGATGAGTCGGTTGAAATCGATGATAGTTCAAAATTTAAAGAAGCAGCCGCTAAATCTCCACATGAAGCATCCAAGTTAAGGTCTTCGATAAGGATAGTTTTATCCCCAACAAATAGAGTGGATGTGGCCTTTATTTAATTAAGGAGAGAGGCGAACTTCATTTAATTGAGGAGAGAGGGAGAACATGGAATGAGTGGGCATTTGAGAATATGAAAGGTTATACCACCACATGGGAAGGGCTTCATGTGGTGGGCGTGAGGATCTAGATAAGGGTTATCACCGCGAGAAAGAAAGGGTGTGCATGAGGCTCTTCGACGTGAGAAACCTAGGGTCCCATCTAGGGTTTTTGGGAAGAAAGGAAAAGAGAGAAAAAGGGTTTCTTATATTCACCTTCTTCCTCCACCTCATCTCATCCTAAACATCCTTCTTCACCTCCTAAAAAAGTTTGAGTGCTCTGAAGAAGGAGCTCGATCAGCCATCAAGAGAAAATTCTGCAAGAGAGCTAGCACCCCAGGGAGTTTATCGAACCTCTGATTAGATCAGAAGTCTCATGTAGATACCTATAAAGATCGGATGTCTATACGGCTAGAAGCAACTGATAAAATCATGATCATCAGCTGCGGTGAATATCGATCCGCACTCAAGTATTGAGTTTTGAACTCAGTTATATTATAAATATGATTTACTGCATAGATGCAATCTATGAATTTTTTATTTCAATTTTTGTATGCATATTTGTTTATGTCATCTATCCCTGCTAGGTAGTTTTTAGATCTAATCTAATGCATACTAGGTTAAGGTGATTGATCTAGATTTCTTCCACTACTTTAGATTTCGAAAAAGTTTTGAAATGCATGCATGAAACTGCCCTACATACTTATCCCAATATATACCTCTAGATAAAACGATACATAGTTTTCAAAATATAGCATTTATCAATGCATAGTATATGAATAAATGATATACACTAGATAGCTTATTGATATATATTGTAAAATTTTTTTTATACACACTCAATAATATTCGATACATATCTTGAGATCTTTTTTTTTTAATTTTTTTTCTTTTTTAAGATCTTTGCATCTAAAAATTTACAAAAACTATGTATCATTTCATTTAGAGGTGTATATTGAAACGTCAGATAAATATTTTGTTAAGTATATATCAACTGATCATCTACTATGTATTAGTGAATACTAAGTTCGCTAAATGATATTTCAATTTATCTGTATGTATGTATTAGATTGTTATTGGATGTGTATCAAAAAAACTTTCAGTATATATCAATAAGTCATCTAATGTGTATTATTTACTGATGTACTATATATTGATGAATACTATATTTTAAAAACTATATATCATTTTATTTAAAGATGTGTATTGAGATGTTGGATGAATATTTTGCTAGATATATATCAATTAATTATATACTCTGTACTGATGAAATTAAATTCAATAAATTATATATCAATTTAGCTATAGGTGTGTGTTATATCGTTGTTGGGTGAGTATCAAAAAGTTTATAATATATGTTACGGTGGTCTCATGGATGCCTTGAATTTATAACTCTATAAGCCATGACTATGCTGTGAAGAGGCATACTGTGAAGAGCTAAGCTATATGTATTCTATGAAGAGCTGAGCCATATGCATGCTGAGAAGAGCTATCTTCATATGAGCTGAGTTGATCCTGATATGAACTCCTCTATGCTGATATGAGGTATCCTGAGCATCTATGCTGATGTGAGCTGAGGCCAAAAGCAATAAATATCTCCACGTGGAGAGTACATGAATGCTAAAATCTCTCCTGATTGACAACCTATGCAATTAATAAATGGAATCCTCATCTGCAATGAGGTGACACCACTCATTCAACAAGATCAAAAGATCAGGCACTATCTTCAAGGTTATTCAAAAGAGATATTCAAATCTCCCACTCAGTATGCTACCAACAACAATCTCCTCACTTCACAGGAGCGATCGAAGGCTGAATCATCTTATCCACTATAGCAATTTTAATGGTCTATTAATCTCGAGATCATGTAATCTCACAGCTAACAATCCAGCGATCCGACATCCTTCTATATAAACAATCGGAGCCCTGAGGATCTAGATAAGTCCAATCAAATCTCTCACAGAGAATCCGTTGCTGCTCTTTTGTTCTCTACTTTTTTAACTTGAGCGTTGGAGGGTCCTCGCCGGAGTCATAACCTTCAGTTTGGAACTTATTTTGCAGGTCACTCTAGCATCAGCATCCCTACACGAGGATTAGGTGTCCATCTTCCAATCTCGATCGATTTCAACAGCAACAGATAGAAGAAAGACTTATTTTTCGCAACATGCGATCAATGAAAACTGCCATCAAATGATCGAGGCGATCTACCGCCTCTCGAACCACCGTTGATGCTGAAGAAAGTCATGCACCAATGGTGCAACCACCAATGATGGAGGCTGCTCCGCCAACCCAACTTGCGTCGGTCACGACAGATTATCTTGACCTGCTCCTCCAGCATGTCCAGACTTTGATGGCCACCATCACATCCTGAGCGATCGTGGATACCTCCATAGAGTCTAGAGAGGAGTTTCATTACACTGCCTCAATACCAATCCGATCCTGCGGATCATCTAGACACCGACTAGACCCAAACTGGCCATCTCCAAATCAAAGAAATTTCATCACATCGCCGCAACACTGATCAAATTTGATCATCCATAAAGCAGCCAAATGTAATTTAGGCCCATTTACAGGATGGCAGGAGCATTCAATGAGAGGAGCTTCATCATATCGCTTCAATGCTAATAAGATTTAGGCCGTCCATCTCCAAATTGGCCAGATGGCCCGACCATTCACAATCCATCTAACGTCGATAAGATCTAATAGCCCCCGAATCAGTCAGCACCTTTCAAATAATCCTCGTAGGGCTCGAAATCGAAGAGCTGGCGATCCGAATGAGGAAGGAGTTATTTTTTATTTCCTTATTTACATTTTAAACTTTGAATTTCGAAACAAGGAAGGTGATCATGGCATCCCCACATGCGAAAGGAACGAAGATCCAAATAAGGAAGATCGCGATAGATTCAAAAACCTTTATGGTAAAAAATCCTCAGGCCGTCATTTATTATTCCATGTTAACTCTTTTTTGCAAGACCACGGATCCTTGAGCACATGAGCTGAGGTGAATTTCGAGGCTGAGCCAAGATTTCAGCTAAGCCGAGGCCATGGTCCTCTCCCAATAAAAGACTGCGAAGTCTCTCTTGCTCGCACCTCAATCAGATCTGGCTTAAGCAGATCCCCATGAGCACCTACAAACAGATCTGACTTCTGCATCGGAAGGTCATCGGTGACTCACCCTGACTCGCTCGCACCTGATGCAGGAGATGTAAAAAAGAAAAAGGAAGAAAGAGAAAAGAGGTCAGGAAGAAAGGAAAAGAAGAAAGGGGGAAAGAGGCAGCAGCCGCAGGCCTCCCCTGCACCTGTTGCGCATCCGACCGACCTCCCTCGTGGCGTCCTTGTGCCTTCGGCCAATGCCAAGGCCAACACCAGCAACTCCCGACCCTCGTATGCCCACCTCAGCCGGTGTCGAAGTCGACCGTCATGGCAGCCCGAAGCCTTCCCACTGGCAAAGATGCTGACGTTCTAGGCCAAATTTTGGCTGTCGCATGAAGAAACGATCCTAGATGGAGATGCTCGTTGACCAGCTCAGCCTTCTAAGGACGATCGATACCACCAGCGGTAGTGAGAGCCACCGTGTGGTGAAGCTCCACCTCCTTCTCTTCCATTTCATCCTCATCTGATAAAGGCCTATCTGTGCGCCATCTTCAGCAACAACATCTACAACCTCTTCATCAATGCTCTCTTCAGCATCACCCTGGTCCCCACTGAGCCAGTCGCAAGTGCTCTTCCTCCGAGCTCGTGTTGCTCCGAGCTTCTTCCTCCGAGCTCGTGCCACTTCGAGCTTTCTTCGAGTGTCCGAGCTCCCAACATCTGATCGAATTTTGAGGTGAGCTTCCATGTTCTGCTCTTCCTACAGGTTCATCCCCTCATACTCATCGACCATCTGCAAGCTCAGATCCATGCTTCCTGGCCTCCATCTGAGCTCCAGCTCCCTCCGTTCGAGCTCCCGACCCCTGTCCGAGCTCCGAACCTCCGTTCGAATTTTTCGATCGCTCCTCCTATGGGCCCTATCGAGCTCTGAGGGCCTTGTCGTCCTAAACATTCAAAGCCATAAAGGGTTCCTTCGAGATAAAATTGGTCGAATCCAAGGCTTAGGAAGGGTGGCAGATCCAAAGTTATTTGCATGCGATGCCCTCTGCTCACACGCCTTGGCATGAAAATCACCCACAGTCGAGGTCTGGCCTATGACTATGCCGTGGCCACCCATGAGGGGCCCCAAGGTATGCTATGTTCATTTATTATGGTCCAGGAGGACAACCTGCAGAAGAAAATAATGGAGCACATGCCGGACGTGGACCCACAACATTCTAAGTCAAAAATGAAGCATAAGAATGCATGGAGATGGTAGAACATGACCATCCAAGATTGGATCAGTATCAAATGGGTTCGATTCTTAGGTCAAGATCGATCCAACCAGTTCAAGCTAAAAAATCTATCATCCGAGATAAATCCTTCAAATTCGAGGTAAATCCTTCAAATCTGAGGTAAAAGCATGCAAATTCAAGGTAAATCCTTCAAATCTAAGGTAAATTTTACAAATCTGAGATAAAAGTATGCAAATCTGAGGTAAATCCTTCAAATCTAGATAAATCTTTCAAATTTGAGGTAAAAGCATACAAATTCGAGATAAATCCTTCAAATCTGAGATAAAAATATATAAATCTGAGATAAATCCTTCAAATCTGAGATAAAAGCATGCAAATCCGAAGTAAATCCTTCAAATCTAAGGTAAATCTTTCAAATCCAAAGTAAAAGCATGCAAATTCAAGGTAAAATTTTCAAATCCGAAATAAAAGCATACAGATCCGAGGTAAAATATGTAAATCCAAGATCTAAGCATGCAGATCTGAGGTAAAAATCAGGCTAATCTAAAGCTAAAAATAAGCCCAAACTGAGGCAAACAACAGGAGTCAAGCAAAATCCAAAAAGCTTTCAAACAATGCTCACAACTCTCATGATAAAAAGTTTTTGAACCTTATCTATTATTCTGTGTCGTTCTTTTTGAACAACAGGTCTTTAAGCATTTAAATTGAAGTGGAGATCAAATCAAAGCCACAAAGATGAGGTGAGACCTATGAGATGACCTCCAAACTAGCCTTAAAGGGTCAACATCACCAGAAGATAAATCTGAGCAAGCCAAGGAGAAGCAAACTAGCTCAAATGGGTAACGACAGTCTATTTACCTCCAAAAGTATGATCTGACTAAAAAATCAAAAGGCCCAATTAGAGCTGGTTTGGTAAGTTTACTCATCTTTTGTGTGCAGATCCATAACTCAAGACCTCGATGATTTCAAGGTGGGGCTAACTTATTAGATCCTTAAGAATTCGAGTCGCACGAGAAGTGGAGAGACACCCTTGAGAAAATCTCTGGAGAGCTAACTAATCAGACCCTCAGAATACCGTCGAAAAGCACAAGATACCATAGGCATAAACTCGACACCAACACACACTGCCTCTCACATGAAGACGAGAAGTACTAGATGCCGTAGACACAAGATCGCCGTAGGCACACAACATCACTCACGAGGGCTAACTTTTCAAACCCTCGAGAAGACCTCGGTGACTCTAAGGCGGGGTTAATTTACCAGATCCCTACAGAGCCTGAGTCGCACGAGAAGCGGAAGGAGGCCCTTGAGAAAACTTTCGGAGGGCTAACTAATCAGACCCTTAGAATGCTATCAAGAAGAACAGGATGCCATAGGTACAAGCTCGCCGTCGACACACACTATCTTTCGTGTGAAGATGAGAAGTGTTAGATGCTGTAGGCATAAGATCACCATTGGCACACAACGCCACTTGTGAGGGCTAACTTATCAGATCTTCGAGAAGACTTCGATGACTCCAAGATGGGGCTAACTTATCAGACCCCTACAGAGCTCGAGTTGCACGAGAAGTGAAGAAAGATCCTTAAGAAAATCTTTAGAGGGCTAACTAATCAGACCCTCAAAACACCGTCGAGAAGCGCAGGATGCCATAGGCACAAGCTCACCGTCGGTACATACTGCCTCTTGCACGAAGATGAGAAGTACTAGATGCCATCTGTATAAGATTACCGTAGACACACAACATCACTCATGAGAGCTAACTTACTAGAACCTCAAGAAGACCTCGACGACTTCGATGTAGGGCTAACTTACCAGATCCCTATAGAGCCTGAGTTGTACGAAAAGTGAAAGATAACCCATGGGACCTCCAATGACCCATGGATCTCTATCCAGATCCATCAAGCTTCTTTCTCTGAGCCATCCATCAAGTATTCCTCCGAATCCATCAAGCTTCTTCTTTCGAGCAGTCCGTCACCTTCATCTAGACCAAATCTCTGGACGAACAAAGGCTAACAAAAAAGACCCTCAACTTAACTATCAACGGCCCTTCATTGGCTCTGGCTCCAAATGGCCTATGATCAACTCAAAATTCAGGATCATTTTCTCAACTGCTTCTATCATCCGTATTAATGTCTTAATGGGATATGTGAATGGATATTCTTATGTTCGAGGCATCATGTCAATAGTACTCCTTTCATCTGATTCTTAAACTCAAGAGTAGAGGGTATATTATGGTGGTATCATGGATGCCTCAGATTTATAGCTCTATGAGCTATGACTATGCTGTGAAGAGGTATACTGTGAAGAGCTAAGCTATATATATATATGCTATGAAAAGCTAAGCCATGTGCATGCTGAGAAGAGCTATCTTCATATAAGCTGAGTTGATCCTGATATGAGCTCTTCTATACTGATACGAGGTATTTTGAGCATCTATGTTGATGTGAGCTGAGGCCAAAAGCAATAAATATCCCCACATAGAGAGCATATGAAGATTAAAATCTCTCCTGATTAACAACTTATGCAATTAATAGGTGAGACCCTCATCTGCCATGAGGTGACACTACTCATTCAACAAGACCAAAAGATCCGACACGATCTTCGAGGTTATTCAAAAAGGATATTCAAATCTCTCACTTAATATGCTACCAACAACGATCTCCTCACTTCATGGGAGCGATCGAATGCTGAATCATCTTGCCCGCTATGACAATTTTAATGGCCTGTCAATTTCGAAATCGTGCAATCTCACAGCTAACAAGCAAGCTGTCCAACATCTTTCTATATAAACAATCGGAGCCCCGAAGATCCAAGTAAGTCCAATCAAATCTCTCACAGAGAAGCCGTTGCTGCTCTTTTGTTCTTTGCTTTTCTGACTTGGGCGTCAGAAAGTCCTCGCCAGAGCCACAACCTTTGGTTTGGAACTTATCTTACAGGTCACTCCAGCACCGGCATCTCTGCACGAGGATCAGGTATCCATCTTCCGACCTCGATCGATTTCAGCAGTAATAGTATGTATCATCTCGTTATATATTTAATGTGTATTATATAATCACATAGTATGTATCGCTATGTACTGAAAATGAAGAAGAAAGAGAATGATTTAATCACGAAACTAATAACTTCATTAGTAGAAAAAATCTTTGACTTTTAGACTCATACTTTAAGATTAGTATTAAGGGATACGTGGCACATTATCAAGCCGGCCCTACGTGATCTTTTATAGTGCCCGTCCCATATGATTTTTGTTCCATTTCCATATTTCCACACCATTTTTGTATTTGTACATTAATAATAAAGTTGGATGTCAATTGAGGCTAACACTATAGCCATTTATAAAGTACATAAATCTAATTATAAAAAATAAATAATATGCTAAAACTGAAAAAGAAGTAAAAAATATAGAATTTTTTGGTTAATTAACTATATATGTTCAAGGCATTATGTCACTAATAGAGTGATGACTCCTTCTATGGGGATGGCATCCCCAGAGAAACTAATAAGGGGAGAGTCAAATCTTCTTAGCGAATCTCTAGATAATCTCATTTTTAAGAAGGCATCATAAAATAAGATATTTGTCAAACTTCTATTATCAATCAAGATACGGCATACATCATAGTTGGTTATTTTTAAGGATGCTACAACCACATCATTATGTAGGGATTGTATCGATTGGAGCTTGACATTGGAGAAGGGGATCATATCTTCTACATTTTGTCTCTTCGAAGCATCTTTCTTTCCACCTCAGCTGCGGCCTCTGATCGAGCTGCCAACCTGCCCCTGGGGGATGGTATTAATGGTGCCCACTGTAGATATGTTCTTTAGATTTCCTTCAGGCTGCAGCAATTCTGTTTGAATGTCATTCTAGTTAGGTTGTTCATCCATGTATCGCCTGAGCCATCCATGCCTGATGAGTGCCTTGATCTCATCCCAAAGCTGCATGTATTCTTCAGTGTCATAGTCATGGTCCCGATGATAGTGGCAATATTTCTTTATATCACGCTTATAGACTAGGGTCTGCATCCTCTTAGGTTGTGGTGGGTCTCCCTGACATTCTATCTCCTTGAGTATTTGGGCCCAAGGTGTATTGAGAGAAGTGTAAAATTTTTGAGGTGGAATTCTGGATCGTTTGTTCCCAAGTGACGTCCTGGATCAATTATTCAAGGAGTCATCCACAATCGCTGCGATTTTTTCCCACCTCAGCAGTCTTCATGTCTTGATTCACCCTTCTTGTCCTTGCTATTTTACTTCCTTTCTCAGGGCCTGCTATCTGGTGACTCTCCATCTAGTACCATGGCCTCCTCGATGTTTACATATTTCTCTACTCAGGCCAATACTTCAACGAAATCCTTGAGGTACCTCTTTTCCGAAGAGGAATAAGTTTTTTGCGAAGTTCGTCCTTGAGCACGAACATGATGACCAACTATTCTAGATCACTGACTTTCAATGTGGCTGCATTGAAATGGCTTACATAGTTTTCGAGAGATTTGCCTTCCTTCTGCTTGATGTTGATGAGTGAATCGATGCCGCAATGCTATCTCCGACTGCTGACAAAATATACTGCAAACATCCGATTAAACTATTTGAAGGAGTTGATCGAGCCTGGATAAAGGCTCATGTACCAGTATCGGGCCACTATTCAAAAAAGTGGATGAAAAAATCCGATAGAGGATGCCATCAATGGCACCGAGAAGGAGCATGAGGGTCTTGAAACTCTTCAGATGATCAATTGGGTTGATAGTTCCATCATAAGGATCCAGTTACGATATCTTAACTAAGGTGGGTTCGGTTCATCCATGATTTTTTTGGTAAATGATGGTTCAACATTCAAGTTGGGCTCACCATTCTGAGGCTAAGTTCGACCTTGTAGTGCTTCAATCCTCTAATACATCTCCTGAAGTCTCTGGTCCACCTTGTCTTTCTGAACAATGTGATAGCTCGAGTGCCGAGGTAAGGAGTGTTTTGAAGTTGAGTTTTTTCTCGACCTCAAGGTCAAGGAGCATCCCCAATGACCACGATCAAAGCTTCCAGGATGACTATGGCGGTTGGGGTGCCCTTGATCTGGGCTGCGAGGGGGAGATTGTCGATCTAGAAGTAAATTAAGGCCTACTAGGCATGACGGGTGGTGGTTGAGTTACTGCTGCTTATTGTAATTTTTGTATTGTGGTGGTTAGAGCTTGTGTTTGTTAGACGAGCACATTGAACTATTTATGAGTCACCGTCAGCACCTATTAGGATAGAGACAACACTTCGATAGGATCAAGCGTAGCAGGCTCCAGTAGGATGCCGTTAGAGCGGCACAAAGCATTTGATACCCCTCTCTGTAGTCTTATAATGGCTGAAATAGACTTCTCTCTTGAATTAGGATGCAATGGTGGCTCTCCTTTCAATGCCAATCTATTGTTGCCGATCTCCGAGCGAACATTGAAGTCGGCCTGGATGGGACAAGCTAAGGTGGATAACTTGTCTCTAACAGTTGAAGACTGTCCCGCAAATAGAAGTTCTTAGTCGGAAGTATTTTCGATAGGGATCCTCCAATACTCAAATCAATAGATGATCAAAGAATAGACTGAGAATAAAAATAAGAAGAGATTTTTTATATGAACTCGAGACTTATCTAGAGTCTCTCATCTTCCCCCTATTTATAGAAGGGGAGCAGCAACCTTTCCCACTATAGACGATGGCTGCTATCGGAAGGTGCGCATGAATTGTGTTGATGGAGATCATGCCCTATATTTTAAATATGAGATGGGTAGACTGTTGTCTGACTGTCACACTCATCTCTTCAAGTATAATTATGGCTATGTTATCTGGCTCACCATGATCAGAAGATGTGATTACCTTCCGAAATTGGGAGCTTACCATATTGGGGCAGCATCCTCTTCTCATCCTTGGCTGAGAAGATCAAGTTGGCCTAACCGATCACAATGGTCGTCGAGCCAATACTGTGGTCAAGATGATCTATCCATATCATCTATGTTTCCATATCTCCACATCATTTCTTATTTGCACGTTAATGGGAAAGTTAGACATTGGTTGGCTGGCTAACATTGCAGCAATTTATAAAATAAAAATTTAATTAAAAAAATAAATAAAATACTAGAAATGGAACAGAAGTAAAACTATGGGATTTGTGCAATCTCAGGACCATTGGGATTTGATTGTTTCGCCATGGAAAAATTATCATAACAACTACATGGAATCTTTTAAGATTTTCACACCAAGCGACCCTCGCTGCCTTCCCCGCAGCTCTTGAATTCCGGTCTGCGAGCAACGGTCCCCCTATCCTCTACGCCGCTGTTTCCCTTCTCCATCCCTCTCCTCCTCCGCCATCGAAGAGCCGGCCGAGCAACCGCTTGATCGAATCGGGGGGCAGAAACACCCTCCCCTCCACCAACACCCCGGCGTTGGCGTGCAGGAACCCGGCGTACGCCTCCACCACGACTTTCGCCACCGCCTCCTTTATCTGCTCTCTTAGATCTCCGTCCTGTATGCAGTAATCGCTCCGGTGCCTTCTTAGGTTCTCCTCCAAACCCCTCATGAACGAATCCACATCCCTCCTCTCCGTCAGCAGCCTCACTAGCGGGCCCCACGCCTCGGCTTGGTACGAGTACGCCGCCTCCTCCGCCGCCGTCTTGTACCGCCGACGCATCGTCTCCTCCCCGACCAGCGCCGCCAGCTCCGACCCCCTCGTCCTCATGTAGATGTACCAGTACGCGTTCATCGCCATCACGTGCGGCACCACCCGGTCCCTGCTCCCGTGCTCGCCCCGCTTGGCCTCCACGTTCCTCCGCAGCGCCTCCAAGACGTTCGACAGCGCGTCCCTGAGGAGGTCCTCCTCCGCGTCAGGCCGGGCGGCGAGGGGCCCGGCCTTCCACGCTGCCTCCGTCCGCAGGACCCGCTCCATGGCCGTCGCGTAGCCGCCGGCGGCGAGGCATTTGAGGTAGTTGACGGCGTAGCGGACGATCTTCGGTACGGAGCCGTCGGCCGGCTGCGGTGCCCGGTCCTGGAGGCCCTCGATCTGAAGTCCCAGCTCCCAGAAGGCCTTGGCGGCGGCGTGGACGAGGAGCTTCTGGAGCTCCCGGCAGCGGGCGCGGATGTCCTCCCCGGCCTCGCCGTCGAAGGTGTTGATGAAGGCCGGGCGGATACGGTCGAGGGCGTCGAGCATGTCGAGCAGCTTGAACAGCTTGTGCGGCTCGTTGGCGCTGCGGGCCACGCCCTCACCGAAGCGGAAGAAGACGGCCATGATCCTGTCGGCGATCTTGGCGAAGCACTCCGGCCAGACGGCGCCGTCCAAGACCCCGCCGAGGGCCCCGCTGCAGAGCCGCTTCTCGGCGGCGAACACCAACCGAACCGCCACCTCGAAGTGGTCGATCCAGAGGGAGATGGCCGCCTCGAGCGCCTCCCACTTCATCCCGTCGATCTCTTCCGGGCCGTACGTCCGCAGGTACTCTGGGCTCAGCCGCATCAGCGCTTTCGCCGCCCGACGATACCTCACCTTGACGAAGATATCGATGCAGATATCAAGACAGTCGTTGGAGGCGAGGATTTCGGAGATTCGGCGGAGGGCCTCGATCTCGAGATCGGAGCCCAGAACAGGAGGAGGTGGAGGGTCGGTTGAGCCGTCGCCTCCGGGAACAGAGGCGGTGATGTAGCGGTGCTTGAGGCGGTCGAGGATGGCCTCGTAGTCGTTCTGGAGGCGGAGAAGGGCATCGTCGAGGGAGCCGTCGTAGCGCAAGCCGTCGACCTCGGCCTCGTAGAGCTTCTCGAGGGCCTCCATCGTTTCCCTCAGCCGGCGGATGCGGAGCTGGTCTGTGGCCCTGGTCCGGCTGAGGAACTCCACCGCCTCGTGGAGCCTTTGGACTGCCGGCTTGCACCCGGCCGTCACGGCGGCGACGGCCTCGCGGAGGCGGTCCACGCAGTCGAGGAAGTCGAGGAGACGGGGGATGGAGGAGGTCCTGGAGGAGAGGCGGAGGAGGCGGCGCTGGAGGGACTCCACGAGGGCGAAGCTGCGGAGGAGGGAGAGGGCCGGGGAGACGGCGCGGTTGATGCGGGCGTGGAGGGCCTTGGTCGCGATGGCCTGCGACTGGAGCGGCGCCACTGCGTCGGTGAACGCGTCCAGGGAGTCGAGGCCGAGGGAGAGGCGGGCGTCCACGCCGGCGAGGTCTTTGTCCATGTGGGCGGAGGCGCGGAGGATGGAGACGATGTTGGAACGGCAGGCAAGGAGCCGCACCGCCTCGTCGTTATCGTCGACCGCCTCGTTAGCCATCGCCGCGCGCTCCACCTGGACGATATGGCGGGGGCAGGAGAAGCACATACTTGTAATTTATTAGCCGTCTGATCAACACCCCAGCTGGCTTCTTCCATGATGACAGGAGGAAAATAACACAATAATAGGTGCGGCCGAGGCCGTGGGAGAGACGGCAGCGTTTGGTTTGAATCCCCGATGCCGTTGAGCGAACCAAGGAGGCGGGTTTGGCGGTACCAAGACAAATCCAACCGTTTAAACTATCTGAATGAGAACATAATTGGGTAATGAGATAAATAGTTCAAGGCGGTTAAATCATGGTCTCCAGTCAGATGTCTGGTCGCATGCCAGTTAGCGGATTACAGTTTTGAGATGCCTAGCAGTGTTTAAGATATTTATTGAGATTCTGATATTCTTTTTCACGTCGGTTTCCATTAATATATTTTTAACAAGTTCAAATAAAACAAATAGTATGCATAATTATTGATAATTTTTTTATTTTATACACTATTTCAACAATCCCAAGAGTTGACATTGTATGCTAGACTTTGATTGTATCACAAATAAAAAGTGATGAATTATTAATTTTTAAAAATTATATAAAATTTTACTGATATTTTTAATTTTTTAAGAGGATGTTTGATTCGCGATCGGAATCGGAATAAAAATAGATTGAAATCGAAATCAAAATGGCCTAATCTCTTAAAGCATTTGGTTCGTATCCGGAATCAGAATGAATAGTTTTTATTGTCGTTGTTTGGTTCATATAAAGATAGAAAATGAAGATAACTCAAATTTTTATTTTTATTTTTAATTAAAATTTTTAAAAATTAATATTAAATAAAAATTAAACATAATAATATTTTTAAAATTTTTTTAAAAAATAATTAAATAATAATTTTAAATTTTTTATTTATCTTTTTATTTTTTTTATTTTTTCCTATCCTTCCTCCCAATCTCCCAACTGATCTCCCTATGTCAGCGATCGACCCGCACCCACCCCCTCCGATGTGCCATCTGCGGCTCTGCCCCGCTGTCATCCTCCGCACTGGCTGCTGTGGGTCCCATCCCGCCACCATCCTCCACACGCCGCCCTGCGACCATGGCTGTCTTCCTCTCCCCGCGTGGGGCACCCACCGCATCGCCGCCATCCGTGCCACACCCATCGCTGACCCCGCCTCTGTGCAATCAGCCCCCCCGCCCCTCCCCTCGAGCCCCGACGATCGTCCGTGGGAATGCAAACCCACTTGCACCGCGTGCCTCCCCCCACGTCGCTCCCCTCTCTCGCCCGTCTTCCGAGACTTTTTGATCTCAAAGTCCCAAATTTTGTTGTCATCTTGATACCCCTTCTATTATCCTACATCAGGACCGATGGCGACGCCGCCCACTCCACCGCCTCCTCCCCCTCGTCGAGCCCGAAACCCTCATCGGCTGTCCGGGGAACCGCCCCTCTGGTCGCCTAAGGCCCACCCCTCCGATCACCCGTAGCGGGCAATTGACTTTGGACCCTCGACAGCTGACGATCCTCCATTC